>NW_027454764.1:0-61121 GCF_040206685.1 Ascaphus truei
AGGCTGGAGCCTCCCCAGTGTGAGACCTGAGCCCCCCTACAGTGTGAGACCTGAGCCCCCCACAGTGTGAGCGAGACTTGAGCCCCCCACAGTGTGAGCGAGACTTGAGCCCCCCAGAGTGAGTGTGAGACCTGCTCCCCCCCCAGAGTGAGTGTGAGACCTGCTCCCCCCCCAGAGTGAGTGTGAGACCTGCTCCCCCCCCAGAGTGAGTGTGAGACCTGCTCCCCCCAGAGTGAGTGTGAGACCTGCTCCCCCCCCAGAGTGAGTGTGAGACCTGCTCCCCCCCCCAGTGTGAGACCTGCTCCCCCCCCAGAGTGAGTGTGAGACCTGCTCCCCCCCCCAGAGTGAGTGTGAGACCTGCTCCCCCCAGAGTGTGAGACCTGTTCCTCCCCCCTCCACCCAGAGTGAGTGTGAGTCCTGCTCCCCCCACCACCCCCCAGAGTGTGAGACCTGCTCCTCCCCCCTCCACCCAGAGTGAGTGTGAGTCCTGCTCCTCCCCCCTCCACCCAGAGTGAGTGTGAGTCCTGCTCCCCCCAGAGTGTGAGACCTGCTCCTCCCCCCTCCACCCAGAGTGAGTGTGAGTCCTGCTCCCCCCAGAGTGTGAGACCTGCTCCTCCCCCCCTCCACCCAGAGTGAGTGTGAGTCCTGCTCCCCACGGAGTGTGAGACCTGCTCCTCCCCCCCTCCACCCAGAGTGAGTGTGAGTCCTGCTCCCCACGGAGTGTGAGACCTGCTCCTCCCCCCCTCCACCCAGAGTGAGTGTGAGTCCTGCTCCCCACGGAGTGTGAGACCTGCTCCTCCCCCCCTCCACCCAGAGTGAGTGTGAGTCCTGTTCCCCCCAGAGTGTGAGACCTGCTCCTCCCAGAGTGTGAGACCTGCTCCTCCCCCCTCCACCCAGAGTGAGTGTGAGTCCTGCTCCCCCCACCACCCCCCAGAGTGTGAGACCTGCTCCTCCCCCCTCCACCCAGAGTGAGTGTGAGTCCTGCTCCTCCCCCCTCCACCCAGAGTGAGTGTGAGTCCTGCTCCCCCCAGAGTGTGAGACCTGCTCCTCCCCCCTCCACCCAGAGTGAGTGTGAGTCCTGCTCCCCCCAGAGTGTGAGACCTGCTCCTCCCCCCCTCCACCCAGAGTGAGTGTGAGTCCTGCTCCCCACGGAGTGTGAGACCTGCTCCTCCCCCCCTCCACCCAGAGTGAGTGTGAGTCCTGCTCCCCACGGAGTGTGAGACCTGCTCCTCCCCCCCTCCACCCAGAGTGAGTGTGAGTCCTGCTCCCCACGGAGTGTGAGACCTGCTCCTCCCCCCCTCCACCCAGAGTGAGTGTGAGTCCTGTTCCCCCCAGAGTGTGAGACCTGCTCCTCCCAGAGTGTGAGACCTGCTCCTCCCCCCCCAGAGTGACTGTGAGCCCTGGTCCTCCCCCTCCGAGTGAGTGAGAGCCCTGCTCCCCCCAGAGTGAGTGTGAGTGCTCCTTACCTCCTCACACACAGGCAGCCGCCGCCATGACACCGCCTCCGCACATCTCGCACCGGATTGGCTGAGCCCCCGGCGCACCGACCAATCACAGAGCGCGGTGAGTGAGGGGCGGGGTTCCGGCCGCGGGGGACTCTGGGAGTTGTAGTTTTCTGTGGGCTGGTGCCAGGTCTCAGCTGAGTGTGAGAGAGGAGTGAGTGTGACTGTCACAGGGGCTGTCTCTTTCATTAGTGGCACTCATACTGCCAAGGCTGTCTCTCATTACAGGGCAGTCTCTCTCATTGGAAGTCAGTCTCTCTCATTAGAAGGCAGTCTCCCTCAGAGGACAGTCTCTCTCATTAGAAGACAGTCTCTCTCATTAGAAGGCAGTCTCCCTCAGAGGGCAGTCTCTCTCATTAGAAGGCAGTCTCTCTCATTAGAAGGCAGTCTCCCTCAGAGGACAGTCTCTCTCATTAGAAGGCAGTCTCTCTCATTAGAAGTCAGTCTCTCTCATTAGAAGACAGTCTCTCTCATTAGAAGACAGTCTCTCTCATTAGAAGACAGTCTCTCTCATTAGAAGGCAGTCTCCCTCAGAGGGCAGTCTCTCTCATTAGAAGGCAGTCTCTCTCATTAGAAGTCAGTCTCTCTCATTAGAAGGCAGTCTTCCTCAGAGGGCAGTCTCTCTCATTAGAAGACAGTCTCTCTCATTAGAAGACAGTCTCTCTCATTAGAAGACAGTCTCTCTCATTAAAAGGCAGTCTCCCTCAGAGGGCAGTCTCTCTCATTAGAAGGCAGTCTCTCTCATTAGAAGGCAGTCTCCCTCAGAGGACAGTCTCTCTCATTAGAAGGCAGTCTCTCTCATTAGAAGGCAGTCTCTCTCATTAGAAGTCAGTCTCTCTCATTAGAAAGCAGTCTCCCTCAGAGGCCAGTCTCTCTCATTAGAAGACAGTCTCTCTCATTAGAAGACAGTCTCTCTCATTAGAAGGCAGTCTCTCTCATTAGAAGGCAGTTTCCCTCATTAGAAGGCAGTCTCTCTCATTAGAAGGCAGTCTCTCTCATTAGAAGTCAGTCTCTCTCATTAGAAGACAGTCTCTCTCATTAGAAGACAGTCTCTCTCATTAGAAGACAGTCTCTCTCATTAGAAGGCAGTCTCTCTCATTAGAAGGCAGTCTCCCTCAGAGGGCAGTCTCTCTCATTAGAAGGCAGTCTCTCTCATTAGAAGTCAGTCTCTCTCATTAGAAGGCAGTCTCTCTCATTAGAAAGCAGTCTCCCTCAGAGGGCAGTCTCTCTCATTAGAAGGCAGTCTCTTATTAGGAGGCAGTCTCTCTCATTAGAGGGCAGTCTCTCTCATTAGAAGGCAGTCTCACTCACTAGAGAGCAGTCTCTCATTAGATGGCAGTCTCTCTCATTAGAAGGCAGTCTCTTATTAGAAGGCAGTCTCACTCACTAGAGGGCAGTCTCTCATTAGAAGACAGTCTCTCTCATTAGAAGACAGTCTCTCTCATTAGAAGGCAGTCTCCCTCAGAGGGCAGTCTCTCTCATTAGAAGGCAGTCTCTTATTAGGAGGTAGTCTCTCTCATTAGAAGGTAGTCTCACTCACTAGAGGGCAGTCTCTCTCATTAGAGGGCAGTCTCTCTCATTGGAAGTCAGTCTCTCTCATTAGAAAGCAGTCTCCCTCAGAGGGCAGTCTCTCTCATTAGAAGACAGTCTCTCTCATTAGAAGGCAGTCTCTCTCATTAGAAGGCAGTCTCTCTCATTAGAAGGCAGTCTCTCTCATTAGAAGACAGTCTCTCTCATTAGAAGACAGTCTCTCTCATTAGAAGTCAGTCTCTCTCATTAGAAGGCAGTCTCCCTCATTAGAAGTCAGTCTCTCTCATTAGAAGTCAGTCTCTCTCATTAGAAAGCAGTCTCCCTCAGAGGGCAGTCTCTCTCATTAGAAGGCAGTCTCTCTCATTAGAAAGCAGTCTCCCTCAGAGGCCAGTCTCTCTCATTAGAAGACAGTCTCTCTCATTAGAAGACAGTCTCTCTCATTAGAAGGCAGTCTCTCTCATTAGAAGGCAGTCTCCCTCAGAGGGCAGTCTCTCTCATTAGAAGGCAGTCTCTCTCATTAGAAGTCAGTCTCTCTCATTAGAAGGCAGTCTCTCTCATTAGAAAGCAGTCTCCCTCAGAGGGCAGTCTCTCTCATTAGAAGGCAGTCTCTTATTAGGAGGCAGTCTCTCTCATTAGAGGGCAGTCTCTCTCATTAGAAGGCAGTCTCACTCACTAGAGAGCAGTCTCTCATTAGATGGCAGTCTCTCTCATTAGAAGGCAGTCTCTTATTAGAAGGCAGTCTCACTCACTAGAGGGCAGTCTCTCATTAGAAGACAGTCTCTCTCATTAGAAGACAGTCTCTCTCATTAGAAGGCAGTCTCCCTCAGAGGGCAGTCTCTCTCATTAGAAGGCAGTCTCTTATTAGGAGGTAGTCTCTCTCATTAGAAGGTAGTCTCACTCACTAGAGGGCAGTCTCTCTCATTAGAAGGCAGTCTCTTATTATGAGGCATTCTCACTCACTAGAGGGCAGTCTCTCATTAGAAGGCAGTCTCTCTCATTAGAAGGCAGTCTCCCTCAGAGGGCAGTCTCTCTCATTAGAAGGTAGTCTCTTATTAGGGGGCAGTCTCTCTCATTAGAAGGCAGTCTCTTATTAGGGGGCAGTCTCTCATTAGAAGGCAGTCTCTCTCATTGGAAGGCAGTCTCCCTCAGAGGGCAGTCTCTCTCATTATAAGGCAGTCTCTCATTAGAAGGCAGTCTCTCTCATTGGAAGGGAGTCTCCCACAGAGGGCAGTCTCTTATTAGGGGCAGTCTCTCTCATTAGAGGGCAGTCTCTCTCATTAGAAGACAGTCTCTCTCATTAGAAGTCAGTCTCTCTCATTAGAAGACAGTCTCTCTCATTAGAAGACAGTCTCTCTCATTAGAAGTCAGTCTCTCTCATTAGAAGGCAGTCTCCCTCAGAGGGCAGTCTCTCTCATTAGAAGTCAGTCTCTCTCATTAGAAGTCAGTCTCTCTCATTAGAAAGCAGTCTCTCTCATTAGAAGACAGTCTCTCTCATTAGAAGGCAGTCTCTCTCATTAGAAGGCAGTCTCCCTCAGAGGGCAGTCTCTCATTAGAAGGCAGTCTCTTATTAGGAGGCAGTCTCTCTCATTAGAGGGCAGTCTCTCTCATTAGAAGGCAGTCTCACTCACTAGAGAGCAGTCTCTCATTAGATGGCAGTCTCTCTCATTAGAAGGCAGTCTCTTATTAGAAGGCAGTCTCACTCACTAGAGAGCAGTCTCCCTCAGAGGGCAGTCTCTCTCATTAGAAGGCAGTCTCTTATTAGGAGGTAGTCTCTCTCATTAGAAGGTAGTCTCACTCACTAGAGGGCAGTCTCTCTCATTAGAAGGCAGTCTCTTATTAGGAGGCATTCTCACTCACTAGAGGGCAGTCTCTCATTAGAAGGCAGTCTCTCTCATTAGAAGGCAGTCTCCCTCAGAGGGCAGTCTCTCTCATTAGAAAGCAGTCTCTCTCATTAGAAGGTAGTCTCTTATTAGGGGGCAGTCTCTCTCATTAGAAGGCAGTCTCTTATTAGGGGGCAGTCTCTCATTAGAAGGCAGTCTCTCTCATTGGAAGGCAGTCTCCCTCAGAGGGCAGTCTCTCTCATTATAAGGCAGTCTCTCATTAGAAGGCAGTCTCTCTCATTGGAAGGGAGTCTCCCACAGAGGGCAGTCTCTTATTAGGGGCAGTCTCTCTCATTAGAAGGCAGCCTCCCTCAGAGGGCAGTCTCTCTCATTAGAAGACAGTCTCTTATTAGGAGGCAGTCTCTCATTAGAGGGCAGTCTCTCATTGGAAGGCAGTCTCTCTCATTGGAAGGCAGTCCCACTCATTGGAAGGCAGTCTCTCTCATTGGAAGGCTGTCTCTCTCATTGGAAGGCAGTCTTACTCACTAGAGGGCAGTCTCTCTCATTAGAAGGCAGTCTCTTATTAGGAGGCAGTTTCTCATTAGAGGGCAGTCTCTCATTGGAAGGCAGTCTCTCTCATTGGAAGGCAGTCTCTCTAATTGGAAGGCAGTCTCATTAGAAGGCAGTCTCTCATTAGAAGACAGTCTCTCTCATTAGAAAGCAGTCTCTCTCATTTCGCCATCCAATGTCACCCTCGCTGCCTCAGGGCGTGTGTGATCCACGCGTTTCGCCATCCCATGTCACCCTCGCTGTCTCGGGGCGTGTGCGATCCACGCGTTTCGCCATCCCATGTCACCCTTGCTGCCTCAGGGCGTGTGCGATCCACGCGTTTCGCCATCCCATGTCACCCTCGCTGCCTCAGGGCGTGTGCGATCCATGCGTTTCGCCATCCCATGTCACCCTCGCTGCCTCATGGCGTGTGTGCGACCCACGCGTTTCGCCATCCCATGTCACCCTCGCTGCCTATGGGAGTGTGCGATCCACGCGTTTCGCCATCCCATGTCACCCTCGCTGCCAAAGGGCGTGTGCGATCCACGCGTTTCGCAATCCCATATCACCTTCACTGTCCGGTCACCCTGCGCCCCGTTCTGTCTGTCCAAGACGTCACCTTTGTTTGTGTCAATTAGAGCGCTACTCGGAAACCCGTCA
Source organism: Ascaphus truei (assembly GCF_040206685.1). Taxonomy (NCBI): domain Eukaryota; kingdom Metazoa; phylum Chordata; class Amphibia; order Anura; family Ascaphidae; genus Ascaphus; species Ascaphus truei. Next base: position 6,062 of record NW_027454764.1, read on the forward strand.
CTCATCTCATGCTCACGGACAATATCGGGGAGCTCAACTCAGGTCCTCACCCTCCACCCCCCCCCCCCCCCCACAGGACAGGTGTTACAGATATCCTTGCTTCAGCACATGTGGCTCAATCGTTCCTTGCTTCAGAACAGGTGGCCCAATCGCTCCTTGCTTCAGCACAGGCGGCTCGACCAGTCCCAGCTTCAGCAAAGGTGGCTCAATCTTCGACTGAGCCACTGAGTGAACCAACTGTGCTGAAGCAGGGATATCTTGAAGACCTGTTGGGGTGGGGGGGGGGGGGCGCTTGGAGTTGAGCCCCCCTGGACTATACCATGATTTTGCGTCCTCTTTTCCCGGAGCAGCGCAGGAAACACACAGGGCGCGGTATAACATCGGTAGGGGGGGGGGCCTCGCTGGCAGGGTCTCACCTTCGGCATCGGCCATCTCTCCCCGTGGCCGAATCGCGCTTCGCCTGCCGGACGCTCGCTAATAAGGCCACTCCATTTAAGGGGGTTTAGCGGGTTACGGTAGAGGTTTAAAGATAGGGGGGGGGTTTAGGGGGCCGGCGAAGTGCGAGGCGGAAAAATATATATATATATATGTAACTATGTAACTATGTAACTATATATATATAACTATGTAACTATATATATATATATGTAACTATGTAACTATGTAACTATATATATATATATGTAACTATGTAACTATGTAACTATATATATATATATATGTAACTATGTAACTATGTAACTATATATATATATATGTAACTATATATATATATATATAGCGCTGCCCCGCAGAGCTAACAGTCCAATTCTAACGCCGCCCCACGACAGCTGGCACTGCCATTCACCCACTACAAAGGCTGTACTCCCACCACTACGCGTCCCGTCCCCCCCTCCTCCCGTTTGGACACCGAGGAAGCACCGCTGACAGGGAACGGACGCCCTGCTTTCAGAGTGCCCGCTTGTCCTGGCGACCTTCTGGGGCGGGGACCAGAATTAGAGTGTTAGCTCTTGGGGGGAGGGCACACCTGTCAACGCTATAGAAGAAAACAATATATATATTTTTTTAATAAGAAACCCCCCCCCTTTTTTTTTTAACCCTGTCTTTGCCTGAGGGGACCTCCCCCCCCTCCCTCACCCCCCCCCCCCCAAAAGGACCGCGTGATAAGAGAGACATGTCCCAGTCGTGCGCAGCGGAGGGCGCTGTTTTATCAGCGGGCGCCGTTACCCTACCCCGCTTCCATTTAACCCCGTAGGTTCTGGGGTGGGGGGGAGAACTCACCGATGCCACCCGGAGAAAAAGGTTACCCTACTCCTGGGTGCCTTGCTGCGCCGGCAGGGCTAAAAACCTCGAGCAGACACGGGGGTTGAATGTGCCTGGCAGTGCAGAGGTTAAGGAGGCCTCTCTCTGGCAGTGCAGAGGTTAAGGAGGCTCTCTCTGGCAGTGCAGAGGTTAAGGAGGCCTCTCTCTGGCAGTGCAGAGGTTAAGGAGGCCTCTCTCTGGCAGTGCAGAGGTTAAGGAGGCTTCTCTCTGGCAGTGCAGAGGTTAAGGAGGCCTCTCTCTGGCAGTGCAGAGGTTAAGGAGGCCTCTCTCTGGCAGTGCAGAGGTTAAGGAGGCCTCTCTCTGGCAGTGCAGAGGTTAAGGAGGCCTCTCTCTGGCAGTGCAGAGGTTAAGGAGGCCTCTCTCTGGCAGTGCAGAGGTTAAGGAGGCCTCTCTCTGGCAGTGCAGAGGTTAAGGAGGCCTCTCTCTGGCAGTGCAGAGGTTAAGGAGGCCTCTCTCTGGCAGTGCAGAGGTTAAGGAGGCCTCTCTCTGGCAGTGCAGAGGTTAAGGAGGCCTCTCTCTGGCAGTGCAGAGGTTAAGGAGGCCTCTCTCTGGCAGTGCAGAGGTTAAGGAGGCCTCTCTCTGGCAGTGCAGAGGTTAAGGAGGCTCTCTGGCAGTGCAGAGGTTAAGGAGGCTCTCACTGGCAGTGCAGAGGTTAAGGAGGCCTCTCTCTGGCAGTGCAGAGGTTAAGGAGGCCTCTCTCTGGCAGTGCAGAGGTTAAGGAGGCTCTCTGGCAGTGCAGAGGTTAAGGAGGCCTCTCTCTGGCAGTGCAGAGGTTAAGGAGGCCTCTCTCTGGCAGTGCAGAGGTTAAGGAGGCTCTCTCTGGCAGTGCAGAGGTTAAGGAGGCTCTCTGGCAGTGCAGAGGTTAAGGAGGCTCTCACTGGCAGTGCAGAGGTTAAGGAGGCCTCTCTCTGGCAGTGCAGAGGTTAAGGAGGCCTCTCTCTGGCAGTGCAGAGGTTAAGGAGGCCTCTCTCTGGCAGTGCAGAGGTTAAGGAGGCCTCTCTCTGGCAGTGCAGAGGTTAAGGAGGCCTCTCTCTGGCAGTGCAGAGGTTAAGGAGGCCTCTCTCTGGCAGTGCAGAGGTTAAGGAGGCTCTCTGGCAGTGCAGAGGTTAAGGAGGCCTCTCTCTGGCAGTGCAGAGGTTAAGGAGGCCTCTCTCTGGCAGTGCAGGGGTTAAGGAGGCCTCTCTCTGGCAGTGCAGGGGTTAAGGAGGCCTCTCTCTGGCAGTGCAGAGGTTAAGGAGGCTCTCTCTGGCAGTGCAGAGGTTAAGGAGGCCTCTCTCTGGCAGTGCAGAGGTTAAGGAGGCCCCCCTCTGGCAGTGCAGAGGTTAAGGAGGCTCTCTGGCAGTGCAGGGGTTAAGGAGGCCTCTCTCTGGCAGTGCAGAGGTTAAGGAGGCCTCTCTCTGGCAGTGCAGAGGTTAAGGAGGCCTCTCTCTGGCAGTGCAGAGGTTAAGGAGGCCCCTCTCTGGCAGTGCAGAGGTTAAGGAGGCTCTCTCTGGCAGTGCAGAGGTTAAGGAGGCCTCTCTCTGGCAGTGCAGAGGTTAAGGAAGCCTCTCTCTGGCAGTGCAGAGGTTAAGGAGGCTCTCTGGCAGTGCAGAGGTTAAGGAGATTCTCTCTGGCAGTGCAGAGGTTAAGGAGGCCTCTCTCTGGCAGTGCAGAGGTTAAGGAGGCCTCTCTCTGGCAGTGCAGAGGTTAAGGAGGCCTCTCTCTGGCAGTGCAGAGGTTAAGGAGGCTCTCTCTGGCAGTGCAGAGGTTAAGGAGGCCTCTCTCTGGCAGTGCAGAGGTTAAGGAGGCCTCTCTCTGGCAGTGCAGAGGTTAAGGAGGCCTCTCTCTGGCAGTGCAGGGGTTAAGGAGGCTCTCTCTGGCAGTGCAGAGGTTAAGGAGGCCTCTCTCTGGCAGTGCAGAGGTTAAGGAGGCCCCCCTCTGGCAGTGCAGAGGTTAAGGAGGCTCTCTGGCAGTGCAGGGGTTAAGGAGGCCTCTCTCTGGCAGTGCAGAGGTTAAGGAGGCCTCTCTCTGGCAGTGCAGAGGTTAAGGAGGCCTCTCTCTGGCAGTGCAGAGGTTAAGGAGGCCTCTCTCTGGCAGTGCAGAGGTTAAGGAGGCCCCCCCTGGCAGTGCAGAGGTTAAGGAGGCTCTCTCTGGCAGTGCAGAGGTTAAGGAGGCCTCTCTCTGGCAGTGCAGAGGTTAAGGAAGCCTCTCTCTGGCAGTGCAGAGGTTAAGGAGGCTCTCTGGCAGTGCAGAGGTTAAGGAGACTCTCTGGCAGTGCAGAGGTTAAGGAGGCCTCTCTCTGGCAGTGCAGGGGTTAAGGAGGCCTCTCTCTGGCAGTGCAGAGGTTAAGGAGGCCTCTCTCTGGCAGTGCAGAGGTTAAGGAGGCTCTCTCTGGCAGTGCAGAGGTTAAGGAGGCCTCTCTCTGGCAGTGCAGAGGTTAAGGAGGCCTCTCTCTGGCAGTGCAGAGGTTAAGGAGGCCTCTCTCTGGCAGTGCAGGGGTTAAGGAGGCCTCTCTCTGGCAGTGCAGAGGTTAAGGAGGCTCTCTCTGGCACTGCAGAGGTTAAGGAGGCCTCTCTCTGGCAGTACAGAGGTTAAGGAGGCTCTCTCTGGCACTGCAGAGGTTAAGGAGGCTCTCTCTGGCACTGCAGAGGTTAAGGAGGCCTCTCTCTGGCAGTGCAGAGGTTAAGGAGGCCTCTCTCTGGCAGTGCAGAGGTTAAGGAGGCTCTCTGGCAGTGCAGAGGTTAAGGAGGCCTCTCTCTGGCAATGCAGAGGTTAAGGAGGCTCTCTGGCAGTGCAGAGGTTAAGGAGGCCTCTCTCTGGCAGTGCAGAGGTTAAGGAGGCTCTCTCTGGCACTGCAGAGGTTAAGGAGGCCTCTCTCTGGCAGTGCAGAGGTTAAGGAGGCCTCTCTCTGGCAGTGCAGAGGTTAAGGAGGCCTCTCTCTGGCACTGCAGAGGTTAAGCAGGCCTCTCTGGCAGTGCAGGGGTTAAGGAGGCCTCTCTCTGGCAGTGCAGAGGTTAAGGAGGCCTCTCTGGCAGTGCAGAGGTTAAGGAGGCCTCTCTCTGGCAGTGCAGAGGTTAAGGAGGCCTCTCTCTGGCAGTGCAGAGGTTAAGGGAGCTCTCTCTGGCAGTGCAGAGGTTAAGGAGGCCTCTCTCTGGCAGTGCAGAGGTTAAGGAGGCCTCTCTCTGGCAGTGCAGAGGTTAAGGAGGCTCTCTCTGGCAGTGCAGGGGTTAAGGAGGCTCTCTCTGGCAGTGCAGAGGTTAAGGAGGCCTCTCTGGCAGTGCAGAGGTTAAGGAGGCCTCTCTCTGGCAGTGCAGAGGTTAAGGAGGCCTCTCTCTGGCAGTGCAGAGGTTAAGGAGGCCTCTCTCTGGCAGTGCAGAGGTTAAGGAGGCCTCTCTCTGGCACTGCAGAGGTTAAGCAGGCCTCTCTGGCAGTGCAGGGGTTAAGTAGGCCTCTCTCTGGCAGTGCAGAGGTTAAGGAGGCCTCTCTGGCAGTGCAGAGGTTAAGGAGGCCTCTCTCTGGCAGTGCAGAGGTTAAGGAGGCCTCTCTCTGGCAGTGCAGAGGTTAAGGGAGCTCTCTCTGGCAGTGCAGAGGTTAAGGAGGCCTCTCTCTGGCAGTGCAGAGGTTAAGGAGGCCTCTCTCTGGCAGTGCAGAGGTTAAGGAGGCTCTCTCTGGCAGTGCAGGGGTTAAGGAGGCTCTCTCTGGCAGTGCAGAGGTTAAGGAGGCCTCTCTGGCAGTGCAGAGGTTAAGGAGGCCTCTCTCTGGCAGTGCAGAGGTTAAGGAGGCCTCTCTCTGGCAGTGCAGAGGTTAAGGAGGCCTCTCTTTGGCAGTGCAGAGGTTAAGGAGGCCTCTCTCTGGCAGTGCAGGGGTTAAGGAGGCTCTCTCTGGCAGTGCAGAGGTTAAGGAGGCCTCTCTGGCAGTGCAGGGGTTAAGGAGGCTCTCTCTGGCAGTGCAGAGGTTAAGGAGGCCTCTCTGGCAGTGCAGAGGTTAAGGAGGCCTCTCTCTGGCAGTGCAGTGGTTAAGGAGGCCTCCTCTGGCACTGCAGAGGTTAAGGAGGCTCTCTCTGGCAGTGCAGAGGTTAAGGAGGCTCTCTCTGGCAGTGCAGAGGTTAAGGAGGCTCTCTCTGGCAGTGCAGAGGTTAAGGAGGCTCTCTCTGGCAGTGCAGAGGTTAAGGAGGCTCTCTCTGGCAGTGCAGAGGTTAAGGAGGCCTCTCTCTGGCAGTGCAGAGGTTAAGGAGGCCTCTCTCTGGCAGTGCAGAGGTTAAGGAGGCCTCTCTCTGGCAGTGCAGAGGTTAAGGAGGCCTCTCTCTAGCAGTGCTGAGGTTAAGGAGGCCTCTCTCTGGCAGTGCAGAGGTTAAGGAGGCCTCCTCTGGCAGTGCAGAGGTTAAGGAGGCTCTCTGGCAGTGCAGAGGTTAAGGAGGCCTCTCTCTGGCAGTGCAGAGGTTAAGGAGGCCCCCCTCTGGCAGTGCAGAGGTTAAGGAGGCTCTCTGGCAGTGCAGGGGTTAAGGAGGCCTCTCTCTGGCAGTGCAGAGGTTAAGGAGGCCTCTCTCTGGCAGTGCAGGGGTTAAGGAGGCCTCTCTCTGGCAGTGCAGGGGTTAAGGAGGCCTCTCTCTGGCAGTGCAGAGGTTAAGGAGGCTCTCTCTGGCAGTGCAGAGGTTAAGGAGGCTCTCTCTGGCAGTGCAGAGGTTAAGGAGGCCTCTCTCTGGCAGTGCAGAGGTTAAGGAGGCCTCTCTCTGGCAGTGCAGAGGTTAAGGAGGCCTCTCTCTGGCAGTGCAGAGGTTAAGGAGGCCTCTCTCTGGCAGTGCAGAGGTTAAGGAGGCCTCTCTCTAGCAGTGCTGAGGTTAAGGAGGCCTCTCTCTGGCAGTGCAGAGGTTAAGGAGGCCTCCTCTGGCAGTGCAGAGGTTAAGGAGGCTCTCTGGCAGTGCAGAGGTTAAGGAGGCCTCTCTCTGGCAGTGCAGAGGTTAAAGAGGCCCCCCTCTGGCAGTGCAGAGGTTAAGGAGGCTCTCTGGCAGTGCAGGGGTTAAGGAGGCCTCTCTCTGGCAGTGCAGAGGTTAAGGAGGCCTCTCTCTGGCAGTGCAGAGGTTAAGGAGGCCTCTCTCTGGCAGTGCAGAGGTTAAGGAGGCTCTCTCTGGCAGTGCAGAGGTTAAGGAGGCCTCTCTCTGGCAGTGCAGAGGTTAAGGAAGCCTCTCTCTGGCAGTGCAGAGGTTAAGGAAGCCTCTCTCTGGCAGTGCAGAGGTTAAGGAGGCTCTCTGGCAGTGCAGAGGTTAAGGAGACTCTCTCTGGCAGTGCAGAGGTTAAGGAGGCCTCTCTCTGGCAGTGCAGAGGTTAAGGAGGCCTCTCTCTGGCAGTGCAGGGGTTAAGGAGGCCTCTCTCTGGCAGTGCAGAGGTTAAGGAGGCCTCTCTCTGGCAGTGCAGAGGTTAAGGAGGCTCTCTCTGGCAGTGCAGAGGTTAAGGAGGCCTCTCTCTGGCAGTGCAGAGGTTAAGGAGGCCTCTCTCTGGCAGTGCAGAGGTTAAGGAGACTCTCTCTGGCAGTGCAGAGGTTAAGGAGGCTCTCTCTGGCAGTGCAGAGGTTAAGGAGGCTCTCTCTGGCACTGCAGAGGTTAAGGAGGCCTCTCTCTGGCAGTACAGAGGTTAAGGAGGCTCTCTCTGGCACTGCAGAGGTTAAGGAGGCTCTCTCTGGCACTGCAGAGGTTAAGGAGGCCTCTCTCTGGCAGTGCAGAGGTTAAGGAGGCCTCTCTCTGGCAGTGCAGAGGTTAAGGAGGCTCTCTGGCAGTGCAGAGGTTAAGGAGGCCTCTCTCTGGCAGTGCAGAGGTTAAGGAGGCTCTCTGGCAGTGCAGAGGTTAAGGAGGCCTCTCTCTGGCAGTGCAGAGGTTAAGGAGGCCTCTCTCTGGCAGTGCAGAGGTTAAGGAGGCTCTCTCTGGCACTGCAGAGGTTAAGGAGGCCTCTCTCTGGCAGTGCAGAGGTTAAGGAGGCCTCTCTCTGGCAGTGCAGAGGTTAAGGAGGCCTCTCTCTGGCACTGCAGAGGTTAAGCAGGCCTCTCTGGCAGTGCAGCGGTTAAGGAGGCCTCTCTCTGGCAGTGCAGAGGTTAAGGAGGCCTCTCTGGCAGTGCAGAGGTTAAGGAGGCCTCTCTCTGGCAGTGCAGAGGTTAAGGAGGCCTCTCTCTGGCAGTGCAGGGGTTAAGGAGGCCTCTCTCTGGCAGTGCAGAGGTTAAGGAGGCTCTCTCTGGCAGTGCAGGGGTTAAGGAGGCTCTCTCTGGCAGTGCAGAGGTTAAGGAGGCCTCTCTGGCAGTGCAGAGGTTAAGGAGGCCTCTCTCTGGCAGTGCAGAGGTTAAGGAGGCCTCTCTCTGGCAGTGCAGAGGTTAAGGAGGCCTCTCTTTGGCAGTGCAGAGGTTAAGGAGGCCTCTCTCTGGCAGTGCAGGGGTTAAGGAGGCTCTCTCTGGCAGTGCAGAGGTTAAGGAGGCCTCTCTGGCAGTGCAGGGGTTAAGGAGGCTCTCTCTGGCAGTGCAGAGGTTAAGGAGGCCTCTCTGGCAGTGCAGAGGTTAAGGAGGCCTCTCTCTGGCAGTGCAGTGGTTAAGGAGGCCTCCTCTGGCACTGCAGAGGTTAAGGAGGCTCTCTGGCAGTGCAGGGGTTAAGGAGGCCTCTCTCTGGCAGTGCAGAGGTTAAGGAGGCCTCTCTCTGGCAGTGCAGGGGTTAAGGAGGCCTCTCTCTGGCAGTGCAGAGGTTAAGGAGGCCTCTCTCTAGCAGTGCTGAGGTTAAGGAGGCCTCTCTCTGGCAGTGCAGAGGTTAAGGAGGCCTCCTCTGGCAGTGCAGAGGTTAAGGAGGCTCTCTGGCAGTGCAGGGGTTAAGGAGGCCTCTCTCTGGCAGTGCAGAGGTTAAGGAGGCCTCTCTCTGGCAGTGCAGAAGTTAAGGAGGCCTCTCTCTGGCAGTGCAGAGGTTAAGGAGGCCTCTCTCTGGCAGTGCAGAGGTTAAGGAGGCCCCCCCTGGCAGTGCAGAGGTTAAGGAGGCTCTCTCTGGCAGTGCAGAGGTTAAGGAGGCCTCTCTCTGGCAGTGCAGAGGTTAAGGAAGCCTCTCTCTGGCAGTGCAGAGGTTAAGGAGGCTCTCTGGCAGTGCAGAGGTTAAGGAGACTCTCTCTGGCAGTGCAGAGGTTAAGGAGGCCTCTCTCTGGCAGTGCAGAGGTTAAAGAGGCCTCTCTCTGGCAGTGCAGGGGTTAAGGAGGCCTCTCTCTGGCAGTGCAGAGGTTAAGGAGGCCTCTCTCTGGCAGTGCAGAGGTTAAGGAGGCTCTCTCTGGCAGTGCAGAGGTTAAGGAGGCCTCTCTCTGGCAGTGCAGAGGTTAAGGAGGCCTCTCTCTGGCAGTGCAGAGGTTAAGGAGGCCTCTCTCTGGCAGTGCAGGGGTTAAGGAGGCCTCTCTCTGGCAGTGCAGAGGTTAAGGAGGCTCTCTCTGGCACTGCAGAGGTTAAGGAGGCTCTCTCTGGCAGTACAGAGTTTAAGGAGGCTCTCTCTGGCACTGCAGAGGTTAAGGAGGCTCTCTCTGGCACTGCAGAGGTTAAGGAGGCCCCTCTCTGGCAGTGCAGAGGTTAAGGAGGCCTCTCTCTGGCAGTGCAGAGGTTAAGGAGGCTCTCTGGCAGTGCAGAGGTTAAGGAGGCCTCTCTCTGGCAGTGCAGAGGTTAAGGAGGCTCTCTGGCAGTGCAGAGGTTAAGGAGGCCTCTCTCTGGCAGTGCAGAGGTTAAGGAGGCCTCTCTCTGGCAGTGCAGAGGTTAAGGAGGCTCTCTCTGGCACTGCAGAGGTTAAGGAGGCCTCTCTCTGGCAGTGCAGAGGTTAAGGAGGCCTCTCTCTGGCAGTGCAGAGGTTAAGGAGGCCTCTCTCTGGCACTGCAGAGGTTAAGCAGGCCTCTCTGGCAGTGCAGGGGTTAAGGAGGCCTCTCTCTGGCAGTGCAGAGGTTAAGGAGGCCTCTCTGGCAGTGCAGAGGTTAAGGAGGCCTCTCTCTGGCAGTGCAGAGGTTAAGGAGGCCTCTCTCTGGCAGTGCAGAGGTTAAGGGAGCTCTCTCTGGCAGTGCAGAGGTTAAGGAGGCCTCTCTCTGGCAGTGCAGAGGTTAAGGAGGCCTCTCTCTGGCAGTGCAGAGGTTAAGGAGGCTCTCTCTGGCAGTGCAGGGGTTAAGGAGGCTCTCTCTGGCAGTGCAGAGGTTAAGGAGGCCTCTCTGGCAGTGCAGAGGTTAAGGAGGCCTCTCTCTGGCAGTGCAGAGGTTAAGGAGGCCTCTCTCTGGCAGTGCAGAGGTTAAGGAGGCCTCTCTTTGGCAGTGCAGAGGTTAAGGAGGCCTCTCTCTGGCAGTGCAGGGGTTAAGGAGGCTCTCTCTGGCAGTGCAGAGGTTAAGGAGGCCTCTCTGGCAGTGCAGGGGTTAAGGAGGCTCTCTCTGGCAGTGCAGAGGTTAAGGAGGCCTCTCTGGCAGTGCAGAGGTTAAGGAGGCCTCTCTCTGGCAGTGCAGTGGTTAAGGAGGCCTCCTCTGGCACTGCAGAGGTTAAGGAGGCTCTCTCTGGCAGTGCAGAGGTTAAGGAGGCTCTCTCTGGCAGTGCAGAGGTTAAGGAGGCCTCTCTCTGGCAGTGCAGAGGTTAAGGAGGCTCTCTCTGGCAGTGCAGAGGTTAAGGAGGCTCTCTCTGGCAGTGCAGAGGTTAAGGAGGCCTCTCTCTGGCAGTGCAGAGGTTAAGGAGGCCTCTCTCTGGCAGTGCAGAGGTTAAGGAGGCCTCTCTCTGGCAGTGAAGAGGTTAAGGAGGCCTCTCTCTAGCAGTGCTGAGGTTAAGGAGGCCTCTCTCTGGCAGTGCAGAGGTTAAGGAGGCCTCCTCTGGCAGTGCAGAGGTTAAGGAGGCTCTCTGGCAGTGCAGAGGTTAAGGAGGCCTCTCTCTGGCAGTGCAGAGGTTAAGGAGGCCCCCCTCTGGCAGTGCAGAGGTTAATGAGGCTCTCTGGCAGTGCAGGGGTTAAGGAGGCCTCTCTCTGGCAGTGCAGAGGTTAAGGAGGCCTCTCTCTGGCAGTGCAGGGGTTAAGGAGGCCTCTCTCTGGCAGTGCAGAGGTTAAGGAGGCTCTCTCTGGCAGTGCAGAGGTTAAGGAGGCCTCTCTCTGGCAGTGCAGATGTTAAGGAGGCCCCCCTCTGGCAGTGCAGAGGTTAAGGAGGCTCTCTGGCAGTGCAGGGGTTAAGGAGGCCTCTCTCTGGCAGTGCAGAGGTTAAGGAGGCCTCTCTCTGGCAGTGCAGGGGTTAAGGAGGCCTCTCTCTGGCAGTGCAGGGGTTAAGGAGGCCTCTCTCTGGCAGTGCAGAGGTTAAGGAGGCCTCTCTCTGGCAGTGCAGAGGTTAAGGAGGCTCTCTCTGGCAGTGCAGAGGTTAAGGAGGCCTCTCTCTGGCAGTGCAGAGGTTAAGGAGGCCTCCCTCTGGCAGTGCAGAGGTTAAGGAGGCCCCCTCTGGCAGTGCAGAGGTTAAGGAGGCTCTCTGGCAGTGCAGGGTTAAGGAGGCCTCTCTCTGGCAGTGCAGAGGTTAAGGAGGCCTCTCTCTGGCAGTGCAGGGGTTAAGGAGGCCTCTCTCTGGCAGTGCAGGGGTTAAGGAGGCCTCTCTCTGGCAGTGCAGAGGTTAAGGAGGCTCTCTCTGGCAGTGCAGAGGTTAAGGAGGCCTCTCTCTGGCAGTGCAGAGGTTAAGGAGGCCCCCCTCTGGCAGTGCAGAGGTTAAGGAGGCTCTCTGGCAGTGCAGGGGTTAAGGAGGCCTCTCTCTGGCAGTGCAGAGGTTAAGGAGGCCTCTCTCTGGCAGTGCAGAGGTTAAGGAGGCCCCCCTCTGGCAGTGCAGAGGTTAAGGAGGCCCCCCTCTGGCAGTGCAGAGGTTAAGGAGGTTCTCTCTGGCAGTGCAGGGGTTAAGGAGGCTCTCTCTGGCAGTGCAGAGGTTAAGGAGGCCTCTCTCTGGCAGTGCAGAGGTTAAGGAGGCCCCCCTCTGGCAGTGCAGAGGTTAAGGAGGCCTCTCTCTGGCAGTGCAGAGGTTAAGGAGGCCTCTCTCTGGCAGTGCAGGGGTTAAGGAGGCCTCTCTCTTGCAGTGCAGAGGTTAAGGAGGCCTCTCTCTGGCAGTGCAGAGGTTAAGGAGGCCCCCCTCTGGCAGTGCAGAGGTTAAGGAGGCCCCCCTCTGGCAGTGCAGAGGTTAAGGAGGCTCTCTCTGGCAGTGCAGAGGTTAAGGAGGCCTCTCTCTGGTAGTGCAGAGGTTAAGGCTCTCTCTGGCAGTGCAGAGGTTAAGGAGGCTCTCTGGCAGTGCAGAGGTTAAGGCGACTCTCTCTGGCAGTGCAGAGGTTAAGGAGGCCTCTCTCTGGCAGTGCAGAGGTTAAGGAGGCCTCTCTCTGGCAGTGCAGGGGTTAAGGAGGCCTCTCTCTGGCAGTGCAGAGGTTAAGGAGGCCTCTCTCTGGCAGTGCAGAGGTTAAGGAGGCTCTCTCTGGCAGTGCAGAGGTTAAGGAGGCCTCTCTCTGGCAGTGCAGAGGTTAAGGAGGCCTCTCTCTGGCAGTGCAGAGGTTAAGGAGGCTCTCTCTGGCAGTGCAGAGGTTAAGGAGGCTCTCTCTGGCAGTGCAGAGGTTAAGGAGGCTCTCTCTGGCACTGCAGAGGTTAAGGAGGCCTCTCTCTGGCAGTGCAGAGGTTAAGGAGGCCTCTCTCTGGCAGTGCAGAGGTTAAGGAGGCTCTCTGGCAGTGCAGGGGTTAAGGAGGCCTCTCTCTGGCAGTGCAGAGGTTAAGGAGGCCTCTCTCTGGCAGTGCAGGGGTTAAGGAGGCCTCTCTCTGGCAGTGCAGGGGTTAAGGAGGCCTCTCTCTGGCAGTGCAGAGGTTAAGGAGGCTCTCTCTGGCAGTGCAGAGGTTAAGGAGGCCTCTCTCTGGCAGTGCAGAGGTTAAGGAGGCCCCCCTCTGGCAGTGCAGAGGTTAAGGAGGCTCTCTGGCAGTGCAGGGGTTAAGGAGGCCTCTCTCTGGCAGTGCAGAGGTTAAGGAGGCCTCTCTCTGGCAGTGCAGAGGTTAAGGAGGCCCCCCTCTGGCAGTGCAGAGGTTAAGGAGGCCCCCCTCTGGCAGTGCAGAGGTTAAGGAGGCTCTCTCTGGCAGTGCAGAGGTTAAGGAGGCCTCTCTCTGGTAGTGCAGAGGTTAAGGAAGCCTCTCTCTGGCAGTGCAGAGGTTAAGGAGGCTCTCTGGCAGTGCAGAGGTTAAGGCGACTCTCTCTGGCAGTGCAGAGGTTAAGGAGGCCTCTCTCTGGCAGTGCAGAGGTTAAGGAGGCCTCTCTCTGGCAGTGCAGGGGTTAAGGAGGCCTCTCTCTGGCAGTGCAGAGGTTAAGGAGGCCTCTCTCTGGCAGTGCAGAGGTTAAGGAGGCTCTCTCTGGCAGTGCAGAGGTTAAGGAGGCCTCTCTCTGGCAGTGCAGAGGTTAAGGAGGCCTCTCTCTGGCAGTGCAGAGGTTAAGGAGGCCTCTCTCTGGCAGTGCAGAGGTTAAGGAGGCTCTCTCTGGCAGTGCAGAGGTTAAGGAGGCTCTCTCTGGCAGCTGCAGAGGTTAAGGAGGCCTCTCTCTGGCAGCAGAGGTTAAGGAGGCTCTCTCTGGCACTGCAGAGGTTAAGGAGGCTCTCTCTGGCACTGCAGAGGTTAAGGAGGCCTCTCTCTGGCAGTGCAGAGGTTAAGGAGGCCTCTCTCTGGCAGTGCAGAGGTTAAGGAGGCCTCTCTCTGGCAGTGCAGAGGTTAAGGAGGCTCTCTGGCAGTGCAGAGGTTAAGGAGGCCTCTCTCTGGCAGTGCAGAGGTTAAGGAGGCTCTCTGGCAGTGCAGAGGTTAAGGAGGCCTCTCTCTGGCAGTGCAGAGGTTAAGGAGGCCTCTCTCTGGCAGTGCAGAGGTTAAGGAGGCTCTCTCTGGCACTGCAGAGGTTAAGGAGGGCTCTCTCTGGCAGTGCAGAGGTTAAGGAGGCCTCTCTCTGGCAGTGCAGAGGTTAAGGAGGCCTCTCTCTGGCACTGCAGAGGTTAAGGAGGCCTCTCTCTGGCACTGCAGAGGTTAAGCAGGCCTCTCTGGCAGTGCAGGGTTAAGGAGGCCTCTCTCTGGCAGTGCAGAGGTTAAGGAGGCCTCTCTGGCAGTGCAGAGGTTAAGGAGGCCTCTCTCTGGCAGTGCAGAGGTTAAGGAGGCCTCTCTCTGGCAGTGCAGAGGTTAAGGGAGCTCTCTCTGGCAGTGCAGAGGTTAAGGAGGCCTCTCTCTGGCAGTGCAGAGGTTAAGGAGGCCTCTCTCTGGCAGTGCAGAGGTTAAGGAGGCCTCTCTCTGGCAGTGCAGAGGTTAAGGAGGCCTCTCTCTGGCAGTGCAGAGGTTAAGGAGGCTCTCTGGCAGTGCAGAGGTTAAGGAGGCCTCTCTCTGGCAGTGCAGAGGTTAAGGAGGCTCTCTGGCAGTGCAGAGGTTAAGGAGGCCTCTCTCTGGCAGTGCAGAGGTTAAGGAGGCCTCTCTCTGGCAGTGCAGAGGTTAAGGAGGCTCTCTCTGGCACTGCAGAGGTTAAGGAGGGCTCTCTCTGGCAGTGCAGAGGTTAAGGAGGCCTCTCTCTGGCAGTGCAGAGGTTAAGGAGGCCTCTCTCTGGCACTGCAGAGGTTAAGGAGGCCTCTCTCTGGCACTGCAGAGGTTAAGCAGGCCTCTCTGGCAGTGCAGGGGTTAAGGAGGCCTCTCTCTGGCAGTGCAGAGGTTAAGGAGGCCTCTCTGGCAGTGCAGAGGTTAAGGAGGCCTCTCTCTGGCAGTGCAGAGGTTAAGGAGGCCTCTCTCTGGCAGTGCAGAGGTTAAGGGAGCTCTCTCTGGCAGTGCAGAGGTTAAGGAGGCCTCTCTCTGGCAGTGCAGAGGTTAAGGAGGCCTCTCTCTGGCAGTGCAGAGGTTAAGGAGGCCTCTCTCTGGCAGTGCAGAGGTTAAGGAGGCTCTCTCTGGCAGTGCAGGGGTTAAGGAGGCTCTCTCTGGCAGTGCAGAGGTTAAGGAGGCCTCTCTGGCAGTGCAGAGGTTAAGGAGGCCTCTCTCTGGCAGTGCAGAGGTTAAGGAGGCCTCTCTCTGGCAGTGCAGAGGTTAAGGAGGCCTCTCTTTGGCCGTGCAGAGGTTAAGGAGGCCTCTTTCTGGCAGTGCAGGGGTTAAGGAGGCTCTCTCTGGCAGTGCAGAGGTTAAGGAGGCCTCTCTGGCAGTGCAGGGGTTAAGGAGGCTCTCTCTGGCAGTGCAGAGGTTAAGGAGGCCTCTCTGGCAGTGCAGAGGTTAAGGAGGCCTCTCTCTGGCAGTGCAGTGGTTAAGGAGGCCTCCTCTGGCACTGCAGAGGTTAAGGAGGCTCTCTCTGGCAGTGCAGAGGTTAAGGAGGCTCTCTCTGGCAGTGCAGAGGTTAAGGAGGCCTCTCTCTGGCAGTGCAGAGGTTAAGGAGGCTCTCTGTGGCAGTGCAGAGGTTAAGGAGGCTCTCTCTGGCAGTGCAGAGGTTAAGGAGGCCTCTCTCTGGCAGTGCAGAGGTTAAGGAGGCCTCTCTCTGGCAGTGCAGAGGTTAAGGAGGCCTCTCTCTAGCAGTGCTGAGGTTAAGGAGGCCTCTCTCTGGCAGTGCAGAGGTTAAGGAGGCCTCCTCTGGCAGTGCAGAGGTTAAGGAGGCTCTCTGGCAGTGCAGAGGTTAAGGAAGCCTCTCTCTGGCAGTGCAGAGGTTAAGGAGGCCTCTCTCTGGCACTGCAGAGGTTAAGGAGGCCTCTCTCTGGCAGTACAGAGGTTAAGGAGGCACTCTCTGGCACTGCAGAGGTTAAGGAGGCTCTCTCTGGCACTGCAGAGGTTAAGGAGGCCTCTCTCTGGCAGTGCAGAGGTTAAGGAGGCCTCTCTCTGGCAGTGCAGAGGTTAAGGAGGCTCTCTGGCAGTGCAGAGGTTAAGGAGGCCTCTCTCTGGCAGTGCAGAGGTTAAGGAGGCTCTCTGGCAGTGCAGAGGTTAAGGAGGCCTCTCTCTGGCAGTGCAGAGGTTAAGGAGGCCTCTCTCTGGCAGTGCAGAGGTTAAGGAGGCTCTCTCTGGCACTGCAGAGGTTAAGGAGGCCTCTCTCTGGCAGTGCAGAGGTTATGGAGGCCTCTCTCTGGCAGTGCAGAGGTTAAGGAGGCCTCTCTCTGGCACTGCAGAGGTTAAGCAGGCCTCTCTGGCAGTGCAGGGGTTAAGGAGGCCTCTCTCTGGCAGTGCAGAGGTTAAGGAGGCCTCTCTGGCAGTGCAGAGGTTAAGGAGGCCTCTCTCTGGCAGTGCAGAGGTTAAGGAGGCCTCTCTCTGGCAGTGCAGAGGTTAAGGGAGCTCTCTCTGGCAGTGCAGAGGTTAAGGAGGCCTCTCTCTGGCAGTGCAGAGGTTAAGGAGGCCTCTCTCTGGCAGTGCAGAGGTTAAGGAGGCCTCTCTCTGGCAGTGCAGAGGTTAAGGAGGCCTCTCTCTGGCAGTGCAGAGGTTAAGGAGGCTCTCTCTGGCAGTGCAGGGTTAAGGAGGCTCTCTCTGGCAGTGCAGAGGTTAAGGAGGCCTCTCTGGCAGTGCAGAGGTTAAGGAGGCCTCTCTCTGGCAGTGCAGAGGTTAAGGAGGCCTCTCTCTGGCAGTGCAGAGGTTAAGGAGGCCTCTCTTTGGCAGTGCAGAGGTTAAGGAGGCCTCTCTCTGGCAGTGCAGGGGTTAAGGAGGCTCTCTCTGGCAGTGCAGAGGTTAAGGAGGCCTCTCTGGCAGTGCAGGGGTTAAGGAGGCTCTCTCTGGCAGTGCAGAGGTTAAGGAGGCCTCTCTGGCAGTGCAGAGGTTAAGGAGGCCTCTCTCTGGCAGTGCAGTGGTTAAGGAGGCCTCCTCTGGCACTGCAGAGGTTAAGGAGGCTCTCTCTGGCAGTGCAGAGGTTAAGGAGGCTCTCTCTGGCAGTGCAGAGGTTAAGGAGGCCTCTCTCTGGCAGTGCAGAGGTTAAGGAGGCTCTCTCTGGCAGTGCAGAGGTTAAGGAGGCTCTCTCTGGCAGTGCAGAGGTTAAGGAGGCCTCTCTCTGGCAGTGCAGAGGTTAAGGAGGCCTCTCTCTGGCAGTGCAGAGGTTAAGGAGGCCTCTCTCTGGCAGTGCAGAGGTTAAGGAGGCCTCTCTCTAGCAGTGCTGAGGTTAAGGAGGCCTCTCTCTGGCAGTGCAGAGGTTAAGGAGGCCTCCTCTGGCAGTGCAGAGGTTAAGGAGGCTCTCTGGCAGTGCAGAGGTTAAGGAAGCCTCTCTCTGGCAGTGCAGAGGTTAAGGAGGCCTCTCTCTGGCAGTGCAGAGGTTAAGGAGGCCTCTCTCTGGCAGTGCAGAGGTTAAGGAGGCCTCTCTCTGGCAGTGCAGAGGTTAAGGAGGCCTCTCTCTGGCAGTGCAGAGGTTAAGGAGGCCTCCTCTGGCAGTGCAGAGGTTAAGGAAGCCTCTCTCTGGCAGTGCAGAGGTTAAGGAGGCCTCTCTCTGGCACTGCAGAGGTTAAGCAGGCCTCTCTGGCAGTGCAGCGGTTAAGGAGGCCTCTCTCTGGCAGTGCAGAGGTTAAGGAGGCCTCTCTGGCAGTGCAGAGGTTAAGGAGGCCTCTCTCTGGCAGTGCAGAGGTTAAGGAGGCCTCTCTCTGGCAGTGCAGAGGTTAAGGGAGCTCTCTCTGGCAGTGCAGAGGTTAAGGAGGCCTCTCTCTGGCAGTGCAGAGGTTAAGGAGGCCTCTCTCTGGCAGTGCAGAGGTTAAGGAGGCTCTCTCTGGCAGTGCAGGGGTTAAGGAGGCTCTCTCTGGCAGTGCAGAGGTTAAGGAGGCCTCTCTGGCAGTGCAGAGGTTAAGGAGGCCTCTCTCTGGCAGTGCAGAGGTTAAGGAGGCCTCTCTCTGGCAGTGCAGAGGTTAAGGAGGCCTCTCTTTGGCAGTGCAGAGGTTAAGGAGGCCTCTCTCTGGCAGTGCAGGGGTTAAGGAGGCTCTCTCTGGCAGTGCAGAGGTTAAGGAGGCCTCTCTGGCAGTGCAGGGGTTAAGGAGGCTCTCTCTGGCAGTGCAGAGGTTAAGGAGGCCTCTCTGGCAGTGCAGAGGTTAAGGAGGCCTCTCTCTGGCAGTGCAGTGGTTGAGGAGGCCTCCTCTGGCACTGCAGAGGTTAAGGAGGCTCTCTGGCAGTGCAGGGGTTAAGGAGGCCTCTCTCTGGCAGTGCAGAGGTTAAGGAGGCCTCTCTCTGGCAGTGCAGGGGTTAAGGAGGCCTCTCTCTGGCAGTGCAGGGGTTAAGGAGGCCTCTCTCTGGCAGTGCAGAGGTTAAGGAGGCTCTCTCTGGCAGTGCAGAGGTTAAGGAGGCCTCTCTCTGGCAGTGCAGAGGTTAAGGAGGCCCCCCTCTGGCAGTGCAGAGGTTAAGGAGGCTCTCTGGCAGTGCAGAGGTTAAGGAGGCCTCTCTCTGGCAGTGCAGAGGTTAAGGAGGCCTCTCTCTGGCAGTGCAGAGGTTAAGGAGGCCTCTCTCTGGCAGTGCAGAGGTTAAGGAGGCCTCTCTCTGGCAGTGCAGAGGTTAAGGAGGCCCCCCTGGCAGTGCAGAGGTTAAGGAGGCTCTCTCTGGCAGTGCAGAGGTTAAGGAGGCCTCTCTCTGGCAGTGCAGAGGTTAAGGAAGCCTCTCTCTGGCAGTGCAGAGGTTAAGGAGGCTCTCTGGCAGTGCAGAGGTTAAGGAGACTCTCTCTGGCAGTGCAGAGGTTAAGGAGGCCTCTCTCTGGCAGTGCAGAGGTTAAAGAGGCCTCTCTCTGGCAGTGCAGGGGTTAAGGAGGCCTCTCTCTGGCAGTGCAGAGGTTAAGGAGGCCTCTCTCTGGCAGTGCAGAGGTTAAGGAGGCTCTCTCTGGCAGTGCAGAGGTTAAGGAGGCCTCTCTCTGGCAGTGCAGAGGTTAAGGAGGCCTCTCTCTGGCAGTGCAGAGGTTAAGGAGGCTCTCTCTGGCAGTGCAGAGGTTAAGGAGGCTCTCTCTGGCAGTGCAGAGGTTAAGGAGGCCTCTCTCTGGCAGTGCAGAGGTTAAGGAGGCCTCTCTCTGGCAGTGCAGAGGTTAAGGAGGCTCTCTCTGGCAGTGCAGAGGTTAAGGAGGCTCTCTCTGGCAGTACAGAGGTTAAGGAGGCTCTCTCTGGCACTGCAGAGGTTAAGGAGGCTCTCTCTGGCACTGCAGAGGTTAAGGAGGCCCCTCTCTGGCAGTGCAGAGGTTAAGGAGGCCTCTCTCTGGCAGTGCAGAGGTTAAGGAGGCTCTCTGGCAGTGCAGAGGTTAAGGAGGCCTCTCTCTGGCAGTGCAGAGGTTAAGGAGGCTCTCTGGCAGTGCAGAGGTTAAGGAGGCCTCTCTCTGGCAGTGCAGAGGTTAAGGAGGCCTCTCTCTGGCAGTGCAGAGGTTAAGGAGGCTCTCTCTGGCACTGCAGAGGTTAAGGAGGCCTCTCTCTGGCAGTGCAGAGGTTAAGGAGGCCTCTCTCTGGCAGTGCAGAGGTTAAGGAGGCCTCTCTCTGGCACTGCAGAGGTTAAGCAGGCCTCTCTGGCAGTGCAGGGGTTAAGGAGGCCTCTCTCTGGCAGTGCAGAGGTTAAGGAGGCCTCTCTGGCAGTGCAGAGGTTAAGGAGGCCTCTCTCTGGCAGTGCAGAGGTTAAGGAGGCCTCTCTCTGGCAGTGCAGAGGTTAAGGGAGCTCTCTCTGGCAGTGCAGAGGTTAAGGAGGCCTCTCTCTGGCAGTGCAGAGGTTAAGGAGGCCTCTCTCTGGCAGTGCAGAGGTTAAGGAGGCTCTCTCTGGCAGTGCAGGGGTTAAGGAGGCTCTCTCTGGCAGTGCAGAGGTTAAGGAGGCCTCTCTGGCAGTGCAGAGGTTAAGGAGGCCTCTCTCTGGCAGTGCAGAGGTTAAGGAGGCCTCTCTCTGGCAGTGCAGAGGTTAAGGAGGCCTCTCTCTGGCAGTGCAGAGGTTAAGGAGGCCTCTCTGGCAGTGCAGGGGTTAAGGAGGCTCTCTCTGGCAGTGCAGAGGTTAAGGAGGCCTCTCTGGCAGTGCAGAGGTTAAGGCGGCCTCTCTCTGGCAGTGCAGTGGTTAAGGAGGCCTCCTCTGGCACTGCAGAGGTTAAGGAGGCTCTCTCTGGCAGTGCAGAGGTTAAGGAGGCTCTCTCTGGCAGTGCAGAGGTTAAGGAGGCCTCTCTCTGGCAGTGCAGAGGTTAAGGAGGCTCTCTCTGGCAGTGCAGAGGTTAAGGAGGCCTCTCTCTGGCAGTGCAGGGGTTAAGGAGGCTCTCTCTGGCAGTGCAGAGGTTAAGGAGGCCTCTCTGGCAGTGCAGGGGTTAAGGAGGCTCTCTCTGGCAGTGCAGAGGTTAAGGAGGCCTCTCTGGCAGTGCAGAGGTTAAGGAGGCCTCTCTCTGGCAGTGCAGTGGTTAAGGAGGCCTCCTCTGGCAGTGCAGAGGTTAAGGGAGGCTCTCTCTGGCAGTGCAGAGGTTAAGGAGGCCTCTCTCTGGCAGTGCAGAGGTTAAGGAGGCCTCTCTCTGGCAGTGCAGAGGTTAAGGAGGCTCTCTCTGGCAGTGCAGGGGTTAAGGAGGCTCTCTCTGGCAGTGCAGAGGTTAAGGAGGCCTCTCTCTGGCAGTGCAGAGGTTAAGGAGGCCTCTCTCTGGCAGTGCAGAGGTTAAGGAGGCCTCTCTTTGGCAGTGCAGAGGTTAAGGAGGCCTCTCTCTGGCAGTGCAGGGGTTAAGGAGGCTCTCTCTGGCAGTGCAGAGGTTAAGGAGGCCTCTCTGGCAGTGCAGGGGTTAAGGAGGCTCTCTCTGGCAGTGCAGAGGTTAAGGAGGCCTCTCTGGCAGTGCAGAGGTTAAGGAGGCCTCTCTCTGGCAGTGCAGTGGTTAAGGAGGCCTCCTCTGGCACTGCAGAGGTTAAGGAGGCTCTCTCTGGCAGTGCAGAGGTTAAGGAGGCTCTCTCTGGCAGTGCAGAGGTTAAGGAGGCCTCTCTCTGGCAGTGCAGAGGTTAAGGAGGCTCTCTCTGGCAGTGCAGAGGTTAAGGAGGCTCTCTCTGGCAGTGCAGAGGTTAAGGAGGCCTCTCTCTGGCAGTGCAGAGGTTAAGGAGGCCTCTCTCTGGCAGTGCAGAGGTTAAGGAGGCCTCTCTCTGGCAGTGCAGAGGTTAAGGAGGCCTCTCTCTAGCAGTGCTGAGGTTAAGGAGGCCTCTCTCTGGCAGTGCAGAGGTTAAGGAGGCCTCCTCTGGCAGTGCAGAGGTTAAGGAGGCTCTCTGGCAGTGCAGAGGTTAAGGAGGCCTCTCTCTGGCAGTGCAGAGGTTAAGGAGGCCCCACTCTGGCAGTGCAGAGGTTAATGAGGCTCTCTGGCAGTGCAGGGGTTAAGGAGGCCTCTCTCTGGCAGTGCAGAGGTTAAGGAGGCCTCTCTCTGGCAGTGCAGGGGTTAAGGAGGCCTCTCTCTGGCAGTGCAGAGGTTAAGGAGGCTCTCTCTGGCAGTGCAGAGGTTAAGGAGGCCTCTCTCTGGCAGTGCAGAGGTTAAGGAGGCCCCCCTCTGGCAGTGCAGAGGTTAAGGAGGCTCTCTGGCAGTGCAGGGGTTAAGGAGGCCTCTCTCTGGCAGTGCAGAGGTTAAGGAGGCCTCTCTCTGGCAGTGCAGGGGTTAAGGAGGCCTCTCTCTGGCAGTGCAGGGGTTAAGGAGGCCTCTCTCTGGCAGTGCAGAGGTTAAGGAGGCCTCTCTCTGGCAGTGCAGAGGTTAAGGAGGCTCTCTCTGGCAGTGCAGAGGTTAAGGAGGCCTCTCTCTGGCAGTGCAGAGGTTAAGGAGGCCTCCCTCTGGCAGTGCAGAGGTTAAGGAGGCCTCTCTCTGGCAGTGCAGAGGTTAAGGAGGCCCTCTCTGGCAGTGCAGAGGTTAAGGAGGCTCTCTGGCAGTGCAGGGGTTAAGGAGGCCTCTCTCTGGCAGTGCAGAGGTTAAGGAGGCTCTCTCTGGCAGTGCAGGGGTTAAGGAGGCTCTCTCTGGCAGTGCAGAGGTTAACGAGGCCTCTCTGGCAGTGCAGAGGTTAAGGAGGCCTCTCTCTGGCAGTGCAGTGGTTAAGGAGGCCTCCTCTGGCACTGCAGAGGTTAAGGAGGCTCTCTCTGGCAGTGCAGAGGTTAAGGAGGCTCTCTCTGGCAGTGCAGAGGTTAAGGAGGCCTCTCTCTGGCAGTGCAGAGGTTAAGCAGGCTCTCTCTGGCAGTGCAGAGGGTAAGGAGGCTCTCTCTGGCAGTGCAGAGGTTAAGGAGGCCTCTCTCTGGCAGTGCAGAGGTTAAGGAGGCCCCCCTCTGGCAGTGCAGAGGTTAATGAGGCTCTCTGGCAGTGCAGGGGTTAAGGAGGCCTCTCTCTGGCAGTGCAGAGGTTAAGGAGGCCTCTCTCTGGCAGTGCAGGGGTTAAGGAGGCCTCTCTCTGGCAGTGCAGAGGTTAAGGAGGCTCTCTCTGGCAGTGCAGAGGTTAAGGAGGCCTCTCTCTGGCAGTGCAGAGGTTAAGGAGGCCCCCCTCTGGCAGTGCAGAGGTTAAGGAGGCTCTCTGGCAGTGCAGGGGTTAAGGAGGCCTCTCTCTGGCAGTGCAGAGGTTAAGGAGGCCTCTCTCTGGCAGTGCAGGGGTTAAGGAGGCCTCTCTCTGGCAGTGCAGGGGTTAAGGAGGCCTCTCTCTGGCAGTGCAGAGGTTAAGGAGGCCTCTCTCTGGCAGTGCAGAGGTTAAGGAGGCTCTCTCTGGCAGTGCAGAGGTTAAGGAGGCCTCTCTCTGGCAGTGCAGAGGTTAAGGAGGCCTCCCTCTGGCAGTGCAGAGGTTAAGGAGGCCTCTCTCTGGCAGTGCAGAGGTTAAGGAGGCCCCCTCTGGCAGTGCAGAGGTTAAGGAGGCTCTCTGGCAGTGCAGGGGTTAAGGAGGCCTCTCTCTGGCAGTGCAGAGGTTAAGGAGGCCTCTCTCTGGCAGTGCAGGGGTTAAGGAGGCCTCTCTCTGGCAGTGCAGGGGTTAAGGAGGCCTCTCTCTGGCAGTGCAGAGGTTAAGGAGGCTCTCTCTGGCAGTGCAGAGGTTAAGGAGGCCTCTCTCTGGCAGTGCAGAGGTTAAGGAGGCCCCCCTCTGGCAGTGCAGAGGTTAAGGAGGCTCTCTGGCAGTGCAGGGGTTAAGGAGGCCTCTCTCTGGCAGTGCAGAGGTTAAGGAGGCCTCTCTCTGGCAGTGCAGAGGTTAAGGAGGCCTCTCTCTGGCAGTGCAGAGGTTAAGGAGGCCCCCCTCTGGCAGTGCAGAGGTTAAGGAGGCTCTCTCTGGCAGTGCAGAGGTTAAGGAGGCCTCTCTCTGGTAGTGCAGAGGTTAAGGAAGCCTCTCTCTGGCAGTGCAGAGGTTAAGGAGGCTCTCTGGCAGTGCAGAGGTTAAGGAGACTCTCTCTGGCAGTGCAGAGGTTAAGGAGGCCTCTCTCTGGCAGTGCAGAGGTTAAGGAGGCCTCTCTCTGGCAGTGCAGGGGTTAAGGAGGCCTCTCTCTGGCAGTGCAGAGGTTAAGGAGGCCTCTCTCTGGCAGTGCAGAGGTTAAGGAGGCTCTCTCTGGCAGTGCAGAGGTTAAGGAGGCCTCTCTCTGGCAGTGCAGAGGTTAAGGAGGCCTCTCTCTGGCAGTGCAGAGGTTAAGGAGGCTCTCTCTGGCAGTGCAGAGGTTAAGGAGGCTCTCTCTGGCAGTGCAGAGGTTAAGGAGGCTCTCTCTGGCACTGCAGAGGTTAAGGAGGCCTCTCTCTGGCAGTACAGAGGTTAAGGAGGCTCTCTCTGGCACTGCAGAGGTTAAGGAGGCTCTCTCTGGCACTGCAGAGGTTAAGGAGGCCTCTCTCTGGCAGTGCAGAGGTTAAGGAGGCCTCTCTCTGGCAGTGCAGAGGTTAAGGAGGCCTCTCTCTGGCAGTGCAGAGGTTAAGGAGGCTCTCTGGCAGTGCAGAGGTTAAGGAGGCCTCTCTCTGGCAGTGCAGAGGTTAAGGAGGCTCTCTGGCAGTGCAGAGGTTAAGGAGGCCTCTCTCTGGCAGTGCAGAGGTTAAGGAGGCCTCTCTCTGGCAGTGCAGAGGTTAAGGAGGCTCTCTCTGGCACTGCAGAGGTTAAGGAGGCCTCTCTCTGGCAGTGCAGAGGTTAAGGAGGCCTCTCTCTGGCAGTGCAGAGGTTAAGGAGGCCTCTCTCTGGCACTGCAGAGGTTAAGCAGGCCTCTCTGGCAGTGCAGGGGTTAAGGAGGCCTCTCTCTGGCAGTGCAGAGGTTAAGGAGGCCTCTCTGGCAGTGCAGAGGTTAAGGAGGCCTCTCTCTGGCAGTGCAGAGGTTAAGGAGGCCTCTCTCTGGCAGTGCAGAGGTTAAGGGAGCTCTCTCTGGCAGTGCAGAGGTTAAGGAGGCCTCTCTCTGGCAGTGCAGAGGTTAAGAAGGCCTCTCTCTGGCAGTGCAGAGGTTAAGGAGGCCTCTCTCTGGCAGTGCAGAGGTTAAGGAGGCTCTCTCTGGCAGTGCAGGGGTTAAGGAGGCTCTCTCTGGCAGTGCAGAGGTTAAGGAGGCCTCTCTGGCAGTGCAGAGGTTAAGGAAGCCTCTCTCTGGCAGTGCAGAGGTTAAGGAGGCCTCTCTCTGGCAGTGCAGAGGTTAAGGAGGCCTCTCTTTGGCAGTGCAGAGGTTAGGGAGGCCTCTCTCTGGCAGTGCAGGGGTTAAGGAGGCTCTCTCTGGCAGTGCAGAGGTTAAGGAGGCCTCTCTGGCAGTGCAGGGGTTAAGGAGGCTCTCTCTGGCAGTGCAGAGGTTAAGGAGGCTCTCTCTGGCAGTGCAGAGGTTAAGGAGGCCTCTCTCTGGCAGTGCAGAGGTTAAGGAGGCCTCTCTCTGGCAGTGCAGAGGTTAAGGAGGCCTCTCTCTGGCAGTGCAGAGGTTAAGGAGGCCTCTCTCTAGCAGTGCTGAGGTTAAGGAGGCCTCTCTCTGGCAGTGCAGAGGTTAAGGAGGCTCTCTCTGGCAGTGCAGGGGTTAAGGAGGCTCTCTCTGGCAGTGCAGAGGTTAAGGAGGCCTCTCTGGCAGTGCAGAGGTTAAGGAGGCCTCTCTCTGGCAGTGCAGAGGTTAAGGAGGCCTCTCTCTGGCAGTGCAGAGGTTAAGGAGGCCTCTCTTTGGCAGTGCAGAGGTTAGGGAGGCCTCTCTCTGGCAGTGCAGGGGTTAAGGAGGCTCTCTCTGGCAGTGCAGAGGTTAAGGAGGCCTCTCTGGCAGTGCAGGGGTTAAGGAGGCTCTCTCTGGCAGTGCAGAGGTTAAGGAGGCCTCTCTGGCAGTGCAGAGGTTAAGGAGGCCTCTCTCTGGCAGTGCAGTGGTTAAGGAGGCCTCCTCTGGCACTGCAGAGGTTAAGGAGGCTCTCTCTGGCAGTGCAGAGGTTAAGGAGGCTCTCTCTGGCAGTGCAGAGGTTAAGGAGGCCTCTCTCTGGCAGTGCAGAGGTTAAGGAGGCTCTCTCTGGCAGTGCAGAGGTTAAGGAGGCTCTCTCTGGCAGTGCAGAGGTTAAGGAGGCCTCTCTCTGGCAGTGCAGAGGTTAAGGAGGCCTCTCTCTGGCAGTGCAGAGGTTAAGGAGGCCTCTCTCTGGCAGTGCAGAGGTTAAGGAGGCCTCTCTCTAGCAGTGCTGAGGTTAAGGAGGCCTCTCTCTGGCAGTGCAGAGGTTAAGGAGGCCTCCTCTGGCAGTGCAGAGGTTAAGGAGGCTCTCTGGCAGTGCAGAGGTTAAGGAAGCCTCTCTCTGGCAGTGCAGAGGTTAAGGAGGCCTCTCTCTGGCAGTGCAGAGGTTAAGGAGGCCTCTCTCTGGCAGTGCAGAGGTTAAGGAGGCCTCTCTCTGGCAGTGCAGAGGTTAAGGAGGCTCTCTCTGGCAGTGCAGAGGTTAAGGAGGCTCTCTCTGGCAGTGCAGAGGTTAAGGAGGCTCTCTCTGGCACTGCAGAGGTTAAGGAGGCCTCTCTCTGGCAGTACAGAGGTTAAGGAGGCTCTCTCTGGCACTGCAGAGGTTAAGGAGGCTCTCTCTGGCACTGCAGAGGTTAAGGAGGCCTCTCTCTGGCAGTACAGAGGTTAAGGAGGCCTCTCTCTGGCAGTGCAGAGGTTAAGGAGGCTCTCTGGCAGTGCAGAGGTTAAGGAGGCCTCTCTCTGGCAGTGCAGAGGTTAAGGAGGCTCTCTGGCAGTGCAGAGGTTAAGGAGGCCTCTCTCTGGCAGTGCAGAGGTTAAGGAGGCCTCTCTCTGGCAGTGCAGAGGTTAAGGAGGCTCTCTCTGGCACTGCAGAGGTTAAGGAGGCCTCTCTCTGGCAGTGCAGAGGTTAAGGAGGCCTCTCTCTGGCAGTGCAGAGGTTAAGGAGGCCTCTCTCTGGCACTACAGAGGTTAAGCAGGCCTCTCTGGCAGTGCAGGGGTTAAGGAGGCCTCTCTCTGGCAGTGCAGAGGTTAAGGAGGCTCTCTCTGGCAGTGCAGA
Source organism: Ascaphus truei (assembly GCF_040206685.1). NCBI lineage: Eukaryota > Metazoa > Chordata > Amphibia > Anura > Ascaphidae > Ascaphus > Ascaphus truei. The sequence goes on from NW_027454764.1 coordinate 31,632, forward strand.
GGTTAAGGAGGCCTCTCTCTGGCAGTGCAGAGGTTAAGGAGGCCTCTCTCTGGCAGTGCAGAGGTTAAGGAGGCCTCTCTCTGGCAGTGCAGAGGTTAAGGAGGCCTCTCTCTGGCAGTGCTGAGGTTAAGGAGGCCTCTCTCTGGCAGTGCAGGGGTTAAGGAGGCCTCCTCTGGCAGTGCAGAGGTTAAGGAGGCTCTCTGGCAGTGCAGAGGTTAAGGAAGCCTCTCTCTGGCAGTGCAGAGGTTAAGGAGGCCTCTCTCTGGCAGTGCAGAGGTTAAGGAGGCCTCTCTCTGGCAGTGCAGAGGTTAAGGAGGCCTCTCTCTGGCAGTGCAGAGGTTAAGGAGGCCTCTCTCTGGCAGTGCAGAGGTTAAGGAGGCCTCCTCTGGCAGTGCAGAGGTTAAGGAGGCTCTATGGCAGTGCAGAGGTTAAGGAAGCCTCTCTCTGGCAGTGCAGAGGTTAAGGAGGCTCTCTGGAAGTGCAGAGGTTAAGGAGGCCTCTCTCTGGCAGTGCAGAGGTTAAGGAGGCCTCTCTCTGGCAGTGCAGAGGTTAAGGAGGCCTCTCTCTGGCAGTGCAGAGGTTAAGGAGGCCCCTCTCTGGCAGTGCAGAGGTTAAGGAAGCTCTCTGGCAGTGCAGAGGTTAAGGAGGCCTCTCTCTGGCAGTGCAGAGGTTAAGGAGGCCCCTCTCTGGCAGTGCAGTGGTTAAGGAGGCCTCTCTCTGGCAGTGCAGAGGTTAAGGAGGCCTCTCTCTGGCAGTGCAGAGGTTAAGGAGGCCTCTCTCTGGCAGTGCAGAGGTTAAGGAGGCTCTCTCTGGCAGTGCAGGGGTTAAGGAGGCTCTCTCTGGCAGTGCAGAGGTTAAGGAGGCTCTCTCTGGCAGTGCAGAGGTTAAGGAGGCTCTCTCTGGCACTGCAGAGGTTAAAGAGGCCTCCTCTGGCAGTGCAGAGGTTAAGGAGGCCTCTCTCTGGCAGTGCAGAGGTTAAGGAGGCTCTCTCTGGCAGTGCAGAGGTTAAGGAGGCTCTCTCTGGCAGTGCAGAGGTTAAGGAGGCCTCTCTCTGGCAGTGCAGGGGTTAAGGACGCCTCTCTCTGGCAGTGCAGAGGTTAAGGAGGCCTCTCTCTGGCAGTGCAGAGGTTAAGGAGGCCTATCTCTGGCAGTGCAGAGGTTAAGGAGGCATATCTCTGGCAGTGCAGAGGTTAAGGAGGCTCTCTCTGGCAGTGCAGAGGTTAAGGAGGCTCTCTCTGGCAGTGCAGTGGTTAAGGAGGCCTCCTCTGGCACTGCAGAGGTTAAGGAGGCTCTCTGGCAGTGCAGAGGTTAAGGAGGCTCTCTCTGGCAGTGCAGAGGTTAAGGAGGCTCTCTCTGGCAGTGCAGAGGTTAAGGAGGCCTCTCTCTGGCAGTGCAGAGGTTAAGGAGGCTCTCTCTGGCAGTGCAGAGGTTAAGGAGGCTTTCTCTGGCAGTGCAGAGGTTAAGGATGCTCCCTCTGGCAGTGCAGAGGTTAAGGAGGCTCTATGGTAGTGCAGAGGTTAAGGAGGCTCTCTCTGGCAGTGCAGAGGTTAAGGAGGCCTCCTCTGGCAGTGCAGAGGTTAAGGATGCTCTCTCTGGCACTGCAGAGGTTAAGGAGGCTCTCTGGCAGTGCAGAGGTTAAGGAGTCCCCCCTCTGGCAGTGCAGAGGTTAAGGAGGCCTCTCTCTGGTAGTGCAGAGGTTAAGGAGGCTTTCTCTGGCAGTGCAGAGGTTAAGGAGGCTCTCTCTGGCAGTGCAGAGGTTAAGGAGGCTCTCTGGCAGTGCAGAGGTTAAGGAGGCTCTCTCTGGCAGTGCAGAGGTTAAGGAGGCCTCTCTCTGGCAGTGCAGAGGTTAAGGAGGCCTCTCTCTGGCAGTGCAGAGGTTAAGGAGGCCTCTCTCTGGCAGTGCAGAGGTTAAGGAGGCCTCTCTCTGGCAGTGCAGAGGTTAAGGAGGCCTCTCTCTGGCACTGCAGAGGTAAGGAGGCTCTCTCTGGCAGTGCAGAGGTTAAGGAGGCCTCCTCTGGCAGTGCAGAGGTTAAGGAGGCCTCTCTCTGGCAGTGCAGAGGTTAAGGAGGCCTCTCTCTCTGGCAGTACAGAGGTTAAGGAGGCTCTCTCTGGCAGTGCAGAGGTTAAGGAGGCCCCTCTCTGGCAGTGCAGAGGTTAAGGAGGCTCTCTCTGGCAGTGCAGAGGTTAAGGAGGCCTCTCTCTGGCAGTGCAGAGGTTAAGGAGGCTCTCTGGCAGTGCAGAGGTTAAGGAGGCTCTCTCTGGCAGTGCAGAGGTTAAGGAGGCCTCTCTCTGGCAGTGCAGAGGTTAAGGAGGCCTCTCTCTGGCAGTGCAGAGGTTAAGGAGGCCTCTCTCTGGCAGTGCAGAGGTTAAGGAGGCTCTCTCTGGCAGTGCAGAGGTTAAGGAGGCCTCTCTCTGGCAGTGCAGAGGTTAAGGAGGCCTCTCTCTGGCAGTGCAGAGGTTAAGGAGGCCTCTCTCTGGCAGTGCAGAGGTTAAGGAGGCCTCTCTCTGGCACTGCAGAGGTTAAGGAGGCCTCCTCTGGCAGTGCAGAGGTTAAGGAGGCTCCTCTCTGGCAGTGCAGAGGTTAAGGAGGCCTCTCTCTGGCAGTGCAGAGGTTAAGGAGGCCTCTCTCTGGCAGTGCAGAGGTTAAGGAGGCCTCTCTCTGGCAGTGCAAAGGTTAAGGAGGCCTCTCTCTGGCACTGCAGAGGTTAAGGAGGCTCTCTCTGGCAGTGCAGAGGTTAAGGAGGCCTCCTCTGGCAGTGCAGAGGTTAAGGAGGCCCCTCTCTGGCAGTGCAGAGGTTAAGGAGGCCTCTCTCTGGCAGTGCAGAGGTTAAGGAGGCCTCTCTCTGGCAGTGCAGAGGTTAAGGAGGCCTCTCTCTGGCAGTGCAGAGGTTAAGGAGGCTCTCTCTGGCAGTGCAGAGGTTAAGGAGGCCCCTCTCTGGCAGTGCAGAGGTTAAGGAGGCTCTCTCTGGCAGTGCAGAGGTTAAGGAGGCCTCTCTCTGGCAGTGCAGAGGTTAAGGAGGCTCTCTGGCAGTGCAGAGGTTAAGGAGGCCTCTCTCTGGCAGTGCAGGGGTTAAGGAGGCTCTCTCTGGCAGTGCAGAGGTTAAGGAGGCTCTCTCTGGCAGTGCAGTGGTTAAGGAGGCTCTCTCTGGCAGTGCAGAGGTTAAGGAGGCCTCTCTCTGGCAGTGCAGAGGTTAAGGAGGCCTCTCTCTGGCAGTGCAGAGGTTAAGGAGGCCTCTCTCTGGCAGTGCAGAGGTTAAGGAGGCCTCCTCTGGCAGTGCAGAGGTTAAGGAGGCCTCTCTCTGGCAGTGCAGAGGTTAAGGAGGCTCTCTGGCAGTGCAGAGGTTAAGGAGGCCTCCTCTGGCAGTGCAGAGGTTAAGGAGGCCTCTCTCTGGCAGTGCAGAGGTTAAGGAGGCCTCTCTCTGGCACTGCAGAGGTTAAGGAGGCTCTCTGGCAGTGCAGAGGTTAAGGAGGCTCTCTCTGGCAGTGCAGAGGTTAAGGAGGCCTCTCTCTGGCAGTGCAGAGGTTAAGGAGGCTCTCTCTGGCAGTGCAGAGGTTAAGGAGGCTCTCTCTGGCAGTGCAGAGGTTAAGGAGGCTCTCTCTGGCAGTGCAGAGGTTAAGGAGGCTCTCTGGCAGTGCAGAGGTTAAGGAGGCTCTCTCTGGCAGTGCAGAGGTTAAGGAGGCCTCTCTCTGGCACTGCAGAGGTTAAGGAGGCTCTCTGGCAGTGCAGAGGTTAAGGAGGCTCTCTCTGGCAGTGCAGAGGTTAAGGAGGCTCTCTCTGGCAGTGCAGAGGTTAAGGAGGCCTCTCTCTGGCAGTGCAGAGGTTAAGGAGGCTCTCTGGCAGTGCAGAGGTTAATGCATATGACTTCCTGTGCTCTGTATATCCTGATCTGTTTATAAGTTTCCATGGACGTCGCCGCTGAGTCACTTTCTCACAGCGCGGCCCGGGGGAGGGGTATACTGTCAGTCTCACGCCCGGGGGAGGGGTATACTGTCAGTCCCACGCCAGGGCCCGGGGGAGGGGTATACTGTCAGTCTCACGCCAGGGCCCGGGGGAGGGGTATACTGTCAGTCTCACGCCCGGGGGAGGGGTATACTGTCAGTCCCACGCCAGGGCCCGGGGGAGGGGTATACTGTCAGTCTCACGCCAGGGCCCGGGGAGGGGTATACTGTCAGTCCCATGCCAGGGCCCGGGGGAGGGGTATACTGTCAGTCTCACGCCAGGGCCCGGGGGAGGGGTATACTGTCAGTCCCAAGCCAGGGCCCGGGGGAGGGGTATACTGTCAGTCCCACGCCAGGGCCCGGGGGAGGGGTATATACTGTCAGTCCCACGCCAGGGCCCGGGGGAGGGGTATATACTGTCAGTCCCACGCCAGGGCCCGGGGGAGGGGTATACTGTCAGTCTCACGCCAGGGCCCGGGGGAGCTGTATATACTGTCAGTCTCACGCCAGGGCCCGGGGGAGGGGTATATACTGTCAGTCTCACGCCAGGGCCCGGGGGAGGGGTATATACTGTCAGTCTCACGCCAGGGCCCGGGGGAGGGGTATACTGTCAGTCTCACGCCAGGGCCCGGGGGAGGGGTATATACTGTCAGTCTCACGCCAGGGCCCGGGGGAGGGGTATACTGTCAGTCCCACGCCAGGGCCCGGGGGAGGGGTATATACTGTCAGTCCCACGCCAGCGCCCGGGGAGGGGTATATACTGTCAGTCCCACGCCAGGGCCCGGGGAGGGGTATACTGTCAGTCTCACGCCAGGGCCCGGGGGAGAGGTATACTGTCAGTCTCACGCCAGGGCCCGGGGGAGGGGTATACTGTCAGTCTCACGCCAGGGCCCGGGGGAGAGGTATACTGTCAGTCTCACGCCAGGGCCCGGGGAGGGGTATACTGTCAGTCTCACGCCAGGGCCCGGGGGAGGGGTATACTGTCAGTCTCACGCCAGGGCCCGGGGGGGGGGGTATACTGTCAGTCTCACGCCAGGGCCCGGGGATGGGTATACTGTCAGTCCCATGCCAGGGCCCGGGGAGGGGTATACTGTCAGTCTCACGCCAGGGCCCGGGGGAGGGGTATACTGTCAGTCCCACGCCAGGGCCCGGGGGAGGGGTATACTGTCAGTCTCACGCCAGGGCCCGGGGAGAGGTATATACTGTCAGTCTCACGCCAGGGCCCGGGGAGGGGTATACTGTCAGTCTCACGCCAGGGCCCGGGGGAGGGGTATATACTGTCAGTCCCACGCCAGGGCCCGGGGGAGGGGTATATACTGTCAGTCTCACGCCAGGGCCCGGGGGGGGGGGGTATACTGTCAGTCTCACGCCAGGGCCCGGGGAGGGGTATACTGTCAGTCCCACGCCAGGGCCCGGGGGAGGGGTATACTGTCAGTCCCACGCCAGGGCCCGGGGGAGGGGTATATACTGTCAGTCTCACGCCAGGGCCCGGGGGAGGGGTATACTGTCAGTCCCACGCCAGGGCCCGGGGGAGGGGTATATACTGTCAGTCCCACGCCAGGGCCCGGGGGAGGGGTATATACTGTCAGTCTCACGCCAGGGCCCGGGGAGGGGTATATACTGTCAGTCTCACGCCAGGGCCCGGGGGAGGGGTATACTGTCAGTCTCACGCCAGGGCCCGGGGGAGGGGTATATACTGTCAGTCTCACGCCAGGGCCCGGGGGAGGGGTATACTGTCAGTCTCACGCCAGGGCCCGGGGAGGGGTATACTGTCAGTCTCACGCCAGAGCCCGGGGGAGGGGTATACTGTCAGTCTCACGCCAGGGCCCGGGGGAGGGGTATATACTGTCAGTCTCACGCCAGGGCCCGGGGAGGGGTATATACTGTCAGTCTCACGCCAGGGCCCGGGGGAGGGGTATACTGTCAGTCTCACAGCGCGGCCCGGGGAGGGGTATACTGTCAGTCTCACGCCCGGGGGAGGGGTATACTGTCAGTCCCACGCCAGGGCCCGGGGAAGGGGTACATACTGTCAGTCTCACGCCAGGGCCCGGGGGAGGGGTATATACTGTCAGTCTCACGCCAGGGCCCGGGGGAGGGGTATACTGTCAGTCTCACGCCAGGGCCCGGGGGAGGGGTATACTGTCAGTCTCACGCCAGGGCCCGGGGGAGGGGTATACTGTCAGTCCCACGCCAGGGCCCAGGGGAGGGGTATACTGTCAGTCCCACGCCAGGGCCCGGGGGAGGGGTATACTGTCAGTCCCACGCCAGGGCCCGGGGAGGGGTATATACTGTCAGTCTCACGCCAGGGCCCGGGGGAGGGGTATACTGTAAGTCCCACGCCAGGGCCCGGGGGAGGGGTATACTGTCAGTCTCACGCCAGGGCCCGGGGGAGGGGTATATACTGTCAGTCTCACGCCAGGGCCCGGGGGAGGGGTATACTGTCAGTCTCACGCCAGGGCCCGGGGGGGGGGGTATACTGTCAGTCTCACGCCAGGGCCCGGGGAGGGGTATACTGTCAGTCCCACGCCAGGGCCCGGGGGAGGGGTATACTGTCAGTCTCACGCCAGGGCCCGGGGGAGGGGTATACTGTCAGTCTCACGCCAGGGTCCGGGGGAGGGGTATACTGTCAGTCTCACGCCCGGGGAGGGGTATACTGTCAGTCCCACGCCAGGGCCCGGAGAGGGGTATACTGTCAGTCTCACGCCAGGGCCCGGGGGAGGGGTATACTGTCAGTCTCACGCCAGGGCCCGGGGGAGGGGTATACTGTCAGTCTCACGCCAGGGCCCGGGGGAGGGGTATACTGTCAGTGCCACGCCAGGGCCCGGGGGAGGGGTATACTGTCAGTCCCACGCCAGGGCCCGGGGAGGGGTATACTGTCAGTCCCACGCCAGGGCCGGGGGGAGGGGTATACTGTAAGTCCCACGCCAGGGCCCGGGGGAGGGGTATATACTGTCAGTCCCACTCCAGGGCCCGGGGGAGGGGTATACTGTCAGTCTCACGCCAGGGCCGGGGGAGGGGTATATACTGTCAGTCTCACGCCAGGGCCCGGGGGAGGGGTATACTGTCAGTCTCACGCCAGGGCCCGGGGAGGGGTATATACTATCAGTCTCACGCCAGGGCCCGGGGAGGGGTATACTGTCAGTCTCACGCCAGGGCCCGGGGGAGGGGTATATACTGTCAGTCTCACGCCAGGGCCGGGGGAGGGGTATACTGTCAGTCTCACGCCAGGGTCCGGGGGAGGGGTATACTGTCAGTCCCACGCCCGGTGGGAGGGGTATACTGTCAGTCTCACGCCAGTGCCCGGGGGAGGGGTATACTGTCAGTCCCACGCCAGGGCCGGATGAGGGGTATACTGTCAGTCTCACGCCAGGGCCCGGGGGAGGGGTATACTGTCAGTCTCACGCCAGGGCCGGGGGAGGGGTATACTGTCAGTCCCACGCCAGGGCCCGGGGGAGGGGTATATACTGTCAGTCTCACGCCAGGGCCGGGGGAGGGGTATACTGTCAGTCCCACGCCAGGGCCCGGGGGAGGGGTATATACTATCAGTCTCACGCCAGGGCCGGGGGAGGGGTATATACTGTCAGTCTCACGCCAGGGCCCGGGGAGGGGTATACTGTCAGTCTCACGCCAGGGCCCGGGGGAGGCGTATACTGTCAGTCCCACGCCAGGGCCGGGGGAGGGGTATACTGTCAGTCTCACGCCAGGGCCCGGGGGAGGGGTATACTGTCAGTCCCACGCCAGGGCCCGGGGGAGGGGTATACTGTCAGTCCCACGCCAGGGCCCGGGGGAGGGGTATACTGTCAGTCCCACGCCCGGTGGGAGGGGTATACTGTCAGTCTCACGCCAGTGCCCGGGGGAGGGGTATACTGTCAGTCCCACGCCAGGGCCGGGGGAGGGGTATACTGTCAGTCTCACGCCAGGGCCCGGGGGAGGGGTATACTGTCAGTCTCACGCCAGGGCCGGGGGAGGGGTATACTGTCAGTCCCACGCCAGGGCCCGGGGGAGGGGTATATACTGTCAGTCTCACGCCAGGGCCGGGGGAGGGGTATACTGTCAGTCCCACGCCAGGGCCCGGGGGAGGGGTATATACTATCAGTCTCACGCCAGGGCCGGGGGAGGGGTATATACTGTCAGTCTCACGCCAGGGCCCGGGGGAGGGGTATACTGTCAGTCTCACGCCAGGGCCCGGGGGAGGCGTATACTGTCAGTCCCCCGCCAGGGCCGGGGGAGGGGTATACTGTCAGTCTCACGCCAGGGCCCGGGGGAGGGGTATACTGTCAGTCCCACGCCAGGGCCCGGGGGAGGGGTATACTGTCAGTCCCACGCCAGGGCCGGGGGAGGGGTATACTGTCAGTCTCACGCCAGGGCCCGGGGGAGGGGTATACTGTCAGTCCCACGCCAGGGCCCGGGGGAGGGGTATACTGTCAGTCTCACGCCAGGGCCCGGGGGAGGGGTATACTGTCAGTCCCACGCCAGGGCCCGGGGGAGGGGTATATACTGTCAGTCCCACGCCAGGGCCCGGGGGAGGGGTATACTGTCAGTCTCACGCCAGGGCCCGGGGGAGGGGTATACTGTCAGTCTCACGCCAGGGCCCGGGGAGGGGTATACTGTCAGTCTCACGCCAGGGCCCGGGGGAGGGGTATACTGTCAGTCTCACGCCAGGGCCCGGGGGAGGGGTATACTGTCAGTCCCACGCCAGGGCCCGGGGGAGGGGTATACTGTCAGTCTCACGCCAGGGCCCGGGGAGGGGTATACTGTCAGTTTCACGCCAGGGCCCGGGGAGGGGTATACTGTCAGTCTCACGCCAGGGCCCGGGGGAGGGGTATACTGTCAGTCTCACGCCAGGGCCCGGGGGAGGGGTATACTGTCAGTCTCACGCCAGGGCCCGGGGGAGGGGTATACTGTCAGTCCCATGCCAGGGCCCGGGGAGGGGTATATACTGTAAGTCCCACGCCAGGGCCCGGGGAGGGGTATATACTGTAAGTCCCACGCCAGGGCCCGGGGGAGGGGTATACTGTCAGTCTCACAGCGCGGCCCGGGGAGGGGTATACTGTCAGTCTCACGCCCGGGGGAGGGGTATACTGTCAGTCTCACGCCCGGGGGAGGGGTATACTGTCAGTCTCACGCCCGGGGGAGGGGTATACTGTCAGTCTCACGCCAGGGCCCGGGGGAGGGGTATACTGTCAGTCTCACGCCAGGGCCCGGGGGAGGGGTATACTGTCAGTCCCACGCCAGGGCCCGGGGGAGGGGTATACTGTCAGTCTCACGCCAGGGCCCGGGGGAGGGGTATACTGTCAGTCTCACGCCAGGGCCCGGGGAGGGGTATACTGTCAGTCTCACGCCAGGGCCCGGGGGAGGGGTATACTGTCAGTCTCACGCCAGGGCCCGGGGGAGGTGTATATACTGTAAGTCCCACGCCAGGGCCCGGGGAGGGGTATACTGTCAGTCTCACAGCGCGGCCCGGGGAGGGGTATACTGTCAGTCTCACGCCCGGGGGAGGGGTATACTGTCAGTCTCACGCCAGGGCCCAGGGGAGGGGTATACTGTCAGTCCCACGCCAGGGCCCGGGGGAGGGTTATACTGTCAGTCCCACGCCAGGGCCCGGGGAGGGGTATACTGTCAGTCTCACGCCAGGGCCCGGGGGAGGGGTATACTGTCAGTCCCACGCCAGGGCCCGGGGGAGAGGTATATACTGCCAGTCTCACGCCAGGGCCCGGGGGAGGGGTATACTGTCAGTCCCACGCCAGTGCCCGGGGGAGGGGTATACTGTCAGTCTCACGCCAGGGCCCGGGGGAGGGGTATACTGTCAGTCCCATGCCAGGGCCCGGGGAGGGGTATATACTGTAAGTCCCACGCCAGGGCCCGGGGGAGGGGTATACTGTCAGTCTCACAGCGCGGCCCGGGGAGGGGTATACTGTCAGTCTCACGCCCGGGGGAGGGGTATACTGTCAGTCTCACGCCCGGGGGGGGGTATATACTGTCAGTCCCACGCCAGGGCCCGGGGGAGGGGTATATACTGTCAGTCTCACAGCGCGGCCCGGGGACGGGTATACTGTCAGTCTCACGCCCGGGGGAGGGGTATACTGTCAGTCCCACGCCAGGGCCCGGGGGAGGGGTATACTGTCAGTCCCACGCCAGGGCCCAGGGGAGGGGTATACTGTCAGTCCCACGCCAGGGCCCGGGGGAGGGGTATACTGTCAGTCCCACGCCAGGGCCCGGGGGAGGGGTATATACTGTCAGTCCCACGCCAGGGCCCGGGGGAGGGGTATATACTGTCAGTCCCACGCCAGGGCCCGGGGGAGGGGTATACTGTCAGTCCCACGCCAGGGCCCGGGGGAGGGGTATACTTTCAGTCCCACGCCAGGGCCCGGGGGAGGGGTATACTGTCAGTCTCACGCCAGGGCCCGGGGGAGGGGTATACTGTCAGTCTCACGCCAGGGCCCGGGGGAGGGGTATATACTGTCAGTCTCACGCCAGGGCCCGGGGGAGGGGTATACTGTCAGTCTCACGCCAGGGCCCGGGGGAGGGGTATACTGTCAGTCTCACGCCAGGGCCCGGGGAGGGGTATACTGTCAGTCTCACGCCAGGGCCCGGGGGAGGGGTATATACTGTCAGTCTCACACCAGGGCCCGGGGGAGGGGTATACTGTAAGTCCCACCCCAGGGCCCGGGGGAGGGGTATACTGTCAGTCTCACGCCAGGGCCCGGGGGAGGGGTATACTGTCAGTCCCACGCCAGGGCCCGGGGGAGGGGTATACTGTCAGTCTCACGCCAGGGCCCGGGGGAGGGGTATACTGTCAGTCTCACGCCAGGGCCCGGGGAGGGGTATACTGTCAGTCTCACGCCAGGGCCCGGGGGAGGGTTATACTGTCAGTCTCACGCCAGGGCCCGGGGGAGGGGTATACTGTCAGTCCCACGCCAGGGCCCGGGGGAGGGGTATATACTGTCAGTCTCACGCCAGTGCCCGGGGAGGGGTATACTGTCAGTCCCACGCCAGGGCCCGGGGGAGGGGTATACTGTCAGTCTCACGCCAGGGCCCGGGGGAGGGGTATACTGTCAGTCTCACGCCAGGGCCCGGGGAGGGGTATACTGTCAGTCCCATGCCAGGGCCCGGGGGAGGGGTATACTGTCAGTCTCACGCCAGGGCCCGGGGGAGGGGTATACTGTCAGTCTCACGCCAGGGCCGGGGGAGGGGTATATACTGTCATTCTCACGCCAGGGCCCGGGGGAGGGGTATACTGTCAGTCTCACGCCAGGGCCCGGGGGAGGGGTATACTGTCAGTCTCACGCCAGGGCCCGGGGAGGGGTATACTGTCAGTCCCATGCCAGGGCCCGGGGGAGGGGTATACTGTCAGTCTCACGCCAGGGCCCGGGGGAGGGGTATACTGTCAGTCCAACGCCAGGGCCCGGGGAGGGGTATACTGTCAGTCTCACGCCAGGGCCCGGGGGAGGGGTATACTGTCAGTCCCACGCCAGGGCCCGGGGGAGGGGTATACTGTCAGTCTCACGCCAGGGCCCGGGGGAGGGGTATACTGTCAGTCCCACGCCAGGGCCCGGGGGAGGGGTATATACTGTCAGTCTCACGCCCGGGGGAGGGGTATACTGTCAGTCTCACGCCAGGGCCCGGGGGAGAGGTATACTGTCAGTCTCACGCCAGGGCCCGGGGGAGAGGTATATACTGTCAGTCTCACGCCAGGGCCCGGGGGAGGGGTATACTGTCAGTCTCACGCCAGGGCCCGGGGGAGGGGTATACTGTCAGTCTCACGCCTGGGCCCGTGGGAGGGGTATATACTGTCAGTCTCACGCCAGGGCCCGGGGGAGGGGTATACTGTCAGTCTCACAGCGCGGCCCGGTGGAGGGGTATACTGTCAGTCCCACGCCAGGGCCCGGGGGAGGGGTATACTGTCAGTCTCACGCCAGGGCCCGGGGGAGGGGTATACTGTCAGTCTCACGCCAGGGCCCGGGGGAGGGGTATATACTGTCAGTCTCACGCCAGGGCCCGGGGGAGGGGTATATACTGTCAGTCTCACGCCAGGGCCCGGGGGAGGGTTATACTGTCAGTCTCACGCCAGGGCCCGGGGGAGGGGTATATACTGTCAGTCTCACGCCAGGGCCTGGGGGAGGGGTATATACTGTCAGTCCCACGCCAGGGCCCGGGGGAGGGGTATACTGTCAGTCTCACGCCAGGGCCCGGGGGAGGGGTATACTGTCAGTCCCACGCCAGGGCCCGGGGGAGGGGTATACTGTCAGTCTCACGCCAGGGCCCGGGGGAGGGGTATATACTGTCAGTCTCACGCCAGGGCCCGGGGGAGGGGTATATACTGTCAGTCCCACGCCAGGGCCCGGGGGAGGGGTATACTGTCAGTCTCACGCCTGGGCCCGGGTGAGAGGTATACTGTCAGTCCCACGCCAGGGCCCGGGGGAGGGGTATATACTGTCAGTCTCACGCCAGGGCCCGGGGGAGGGGTATACTGTCAGTCTCACGCCAGGGCCCGGGGGAGGGGTATACTGTCAGTCTCACAGCGCGGCCCGGGGGAGGGGTATACTGTCAGTCCCACGCCAGGGCCCGGGGGAGAGGTATACTGTCAGTCCCACGCCAGGGCCCGGGGAGAGGTATACTGTCAGTCCCACGCCAGGGCCCGGGGGAGAGGTATACTGTCAGTCCCACGCCAGGGCCCGGGGGAGGGGTATACTGTCAGTCCCACGCCAGGGCCCGGGGAGGGGTATACTGTCAGTCTCACGCCAGGGCCCGGGGAGGGGTATACTGTCAGTCTCACGCCAGGGCCCGGGGGAGGGGTATACTGTCAGTCTCACGCCAGGGCCCGGGGGAGGGGTATACTCTCAGTCTCACGCCAGGGCCCGGGGGAGGGGTATATACTGTCAGTCTCACGCCAGGGCCCGGGGGAGGGGTATACTGTCAGTCTCACGCCAGGGCCCGGGGGAGGGGTATATACTGTCAGTCCCACGCCAGGGCCCGGGGGAGGGGTATATACTGTCAGTCCCACGCCAGGGCCCGGGGGAGGGGTATATACTGTCAGTCTCACGCCAGGGCCCGGGGAGGGGTATACTGTCAGTCCCACGCCAGGGCCCGGGGAGAGGTATACAGTCAGTCTCACGCCAGGGCCTGGGGGAGGGGTATACTGTCAGTCCCACGCCAGGGCCCGGGGGAGGGGTATATTGTCAGTCCCACGCCAGGGCCCGGGGGAGGGGTATATACTGTCAGTCCCACGCCAGGGCCCGGGGAGGGGTATACTGTCAGTCTCACGCCAGGGCCCGGGGAGGGGTATACTGTCAGTCTCACGCCAGGGCCCGGGGGAGGGGTATACTGTCAGTCCCACGCCAGGGCCCGGGGGAGGGGTATATACTGTCAGTCTCACGCCAGGGCCCGGGGAGGGGTATACTGTCAGTCTCACGCCAGGGACCGGGGGACGGGTATACTGTCAGTCTCACGCCAGGGCCCGGGGAAGGGGTATACTGTCAGTCCCACGCCAGGGCCCAGGGGAGGGGTATACTGTCAGTCTCACGCCAGGGCCCGGGGGAGGGGTATACTGTCAGTCTCACGCCAGGGCCCAGGGGAGGGGTATATACTGTCAGTCCCACGCCAGGGCACGGGGGAGGGGTATACTGTCAGTCCCACGCCAGGGCCCGGGGGAGGGGTATATACTGTCAGTCCCACGCCAGGGCCCGGGGGAGGGGTATACTGTCAGTCTCACGCCAAGGCCCGGGGGAGGGGTATACTGTCAGTCCCACGCCAGGGCCCGGGGGAGGGGTATATACTGTCAGTCCCACGCCAGGGCCCGGGGGAGGGGTATATACTGTCAGTCCCACGCCAGGGCCCGGGGGAGGGGTATACTGTCAGTCCCACGCCAGGGCCCGGGGGAGGGGTATACTGTCAGTCTCACGCCAGGGCCCGGGGGGGGGGGGTATACTGTCAGTCTCACGCCAGGGCCCGGGGGAGGGGTATACTGTCAGTCTCACGCCAGGGCCCGGGGAGGGGTATACTGTCAGTCCCACGCCAGGGCCCGGGGAGGGGTATATACTGTCAGTCTCACGCCAGGGCCCGGGGGAGGGGTATACTGTCAGTCTCACGCCAGGGCCCGGGGAGGGGTATACTGTCAGTCTGACGCCAGGGCCCGGGGGAGGGGTATAATGTCAGTCCCACGCCAGGGCCCGGGGGAGGGGTATATACTGTCAGTCCCACGCCAGGGCCCGGGGGAGGGGTATACTGTCAGTCCCACGCCAGGGCCCGGGGGAGGGGTATATACTGTCAGTCCCACGCCAGGGCCCGGGGGAGGGGTATATACTGTCAGTCTCACGCCAGGGCCCGGGGGAGGGGTATACTGTCAGTCCCACGCCAGGGCCCGGGGGAGGGGTATATACTGTCAGTCCCACGCCTGGGCCCGGGGGAGGGGTATACTGTCAGTCCCACGCCTGGGCCCGGGGGAGGGGTATACTGTCAGTCTCACGCCAGGGCCCGGGGAGGGGTATACTGTCAGTCCCACGCCAGGGCCCGGGGGAGGGGTATATACTGTCAGTCTCACGCCAGGGCCCGGGGGAGGGGTATACTGTCAGTCCCACGCCAGGGCCCGGGGGAGGGGTATATACTGTCAGTCCCACGCCAGGGCCCGGGGGAGGGGTATACTGTCAGTCCCACGCCAGGGCCCGGGGGAGGGGTATATACTGTCAGTCCCACGCCAGGGCCCGGGGGAGGGGTATATACTGTCAGTCTCACGCCAGGGCCCGGGGGAGGGGTATACTGTCAGTCCCACGCCAGGGCCCGGGGGAGGGGTATATACTGTCAGTCCCACGCCTGGGCCCGGGGGAGGGGTATACTGTCAGTCTCACGCCAGGGCCCGGGGGAGGGGTATATACTGTCAGTCTCACGCCAGGGCCCGGGGGAGGGGTATACTGTCAGTCTCACGCCAGGGCCCGGGGGAGGGGTATATACTGTCAGTCTCACGCCAGGGCCCGGGGGAGGGGTATACTGTCAGTCCCACGCCAGGGCCCGGGGAGGGGTATACTGTCAGTCCCACGCCAGGGCCCGGGGGAGGGGTATACTGTCAGTCTCACGCCAGGGCCCGGGGAGGGGTATACTGTCAGTCTCACGCCAGGGCCCGGGGGAGGGGTATACTGTCAGTCCCACGCCAGGGCCCGGGGGAGGGGTATATACTGTCAGTCCCACGCCAGGGCCCGGGGGAGGGGTATACTGTCAGTCCCACGCCAGGGCCCGGGGGAGGGGTATATACTGTCAGTCCCACGCCAGGGCCCGGGGGAGGGGTATATACTGTCAGTCTCACGCCAGGGCCCGGGGGAGGGGTATACTGTCAGTCCCACGCCAGGGCCCGGGGGAGGGGTATATACTGTCAGTCCCACGCCTGGGCCCGGGGGAGGGGTATACTGTCAGTCTCACGCCAGGGCCCGGGGGAGGGGTATATACTGTCAGTCTCACGCCAGGGCCCGGGGGAGGGGTATACTGTCAGTCTCACGCCAGGGCCCGGGGGAGGGGTATATACTGTCAGTCTCACGCCAGGGCCCGGGGGAGGGGTATACTGTCAGTCCCACGCCAGGGCCCGGGGAGGGGTATACTGTCAGTCCCACGCCAGGGCCCGGGGGAGGGGTATATACTGTCAGTCCCACGCCAGGGCCCGGGGGAGGGGTATACTGTCAGTCTCACGCCAGGGCCCGGGGGAGGGGTATATACTGTCAGTCCCACGCCAGGGCCCGGGGGAGGGGTATACTGTCAGTCTCACGTCAGGGCCCGGGGGAGGGGTATACTGTCAGTCTCACGCCAGGGCCCGGGGGAGGGGTATATACTGTCAGTCCCACGCCAGGGCCCGGGGGAGGGGTATATACTGTCAGTCCCACGCCAGGGCCCGGGGGAGGGGTATACTGTCAGTCTCATGCCTGGGCCCGGGTGAGAGGTATACTGTCAGTCTCACGCCCAGGGGAGGGGTATATACTGTCAGTCTCACGCCAGGGCCCGGGGGAGGGGTATACTGTCAGTCTCACGCCAGGGCCCGGGGGAGGGGTATACTGTCAGTCCCACGCCAGGGCCCGGGGGAGGGGTATATACTGTCAGTCTCACGCCAGGGCCCGGGGGAGGGGTATACTGTCAGTCTCACAGCGCGGCCCGGGGGAGGGGTATACTGTCAGTCCCACGCCAGGGCCCGGGGGAGAGGTATACTGTCAGTCCCACGCCAGGGCCCGGGGAGGGGTATACTGTCAGTCCCACGCCAGGGCCCGGGGGAGAGGTATACTGTCAGTCCCACGCCAGGGCCCGGGGGAGGGGTATACTGTCAGTCCCACGCCAGGGCCCGGGGAGGGGTATACTGTCAGTCTCACGCCAGGGCCCGGGGAGGGGTATACTGTCAGTCTCACGCCAGGGCCCGGGGGAGGGGTATACTGTCAGTCTCACGCCAGGGCCCGGGGGAGGGGTATACTGTCAGTCTCACGCCAGGGCCCGGGGAGGGGTATACTGTAACTATAACTCCTCCTATTACTCCATATAACCCCCTCCCGATAACTCCTCTTATTACCCCATATAACCCCCTCCCTATAACTCCTCCTATTACCCCATATAACCCCTCCCTATAACTCCTATTACCCCATATACCCACTCCCTATAACTCCTATTACCCCATATACCCCTCCCTATAACTCCTATTACCCCATATACCCCTCCCTATAACTCCTCCTATTACCCCATATAACCCCCTCCCTATAACTCTTCCTATTACCCCATATACCCCCTCCCTATAACTCCTCCTATTACCCCATATACCCCTCCCTATAACTCTTCCTATTACCCCATATACCCCCTCCCTATAACTCCTCCTATTACCCCATATAACCCCCTCCCTATAACTCTTCCTATTACCCCATATACCCCATCCCTATAACTCCTCCTATTACCCCATATACCCCATCCCTATAACTCCCCGATGGCCCGGCGGAACGCGATGGCGTGGCGATGGCCCGGCAGAACGCGATGGCGTGGCGATGGCCCGGCGGAACGCGATGACGTGGTGATGGCCCGGCGGAACGCGATGGCATGGCGATGGCCCGGCGGAACGCGATGGTGTAACGATGGCCCGGCGGAACGCGATGGCGTGGCGATGGCCCGGCGGAACGCGATGGCGTGGCGATGGTCTGGCGGAACGCAATGGCGTGGCGATGGCCCGGCGGAGAGCGATGGCGTGGCGATGGCCCGGCGGAACGCGATGGCGTGGCGATGGCCCGGCGGAACGCGATGGCGTGGCGATGGCCCGGCGGAACGCGATGGCGTGGCGATGGTCCGGCGGAACGCGATGGCGTGGCGATGGTCCGGCGGAACGCAATGGCGTGGCGATGGCCCGGCGGAGCGCGATGGCGTAGCGATGGCCCGGCGGAACGCGATGGCGTGGCGATGGCCCGGCGGAACGCGATGGCGTGGCGATGGCCCGGCGGAACGCGATGGCGTGGCGATGGCCCGGCGGAACGCGATGGCGTGGCGATGGCCCGGCGGAACGCGATGGCGTGGCGATGGCCCGGCGGAACGCAATGGCGTGGCGATGGCCCGGCGGAACGCGATGGCGTGTCGATGGCCCGGCGGAACGCGATGGCGTGGCGATGGCCCGGCGGAACGCGATGCGTGGCGATGGCCCGGCGGAACGCGATGGCCTGGCGATGGCCCGGCGGAGCGCGATGGCGTGGCGATGGCCCGGCGGAGCGCGATGGCGTGGCGATGGCCCGGCGGAGCGCGGGAACGCGATGGCGTGGCGATGGCCCGGCGGAACGCGACGGCGTGGCGATGGCCCGGCGGAACGCGATGGCGTGGCGATGGCCCGGTGGAACGCGATGGCGTGGCGATGGCCCGGCGGAACGCGATGGCGTGGAGATGGCCCGGCGGAGCGTGACGTGAGCGGTTCAGCCAATGAGGGCGAGCCACCTTCGTGACGCCCCCTGCCACCTCCTGCAGCCACGTTCACGGATCGCTGGGGCTGCGGGCGCGGGCTCCGTGGCGCGGGCGGGGGGCTCCGTGGCGCGGGCGGGAGGCTCCGTGGCGCGGGCGGGAGGCTCCGTGGCGCGGGCGCGCAGGTAGTATAATCTCAGCCTATAACCCCTCCATCAGGTAATAATGCGCTAGGGGGGTTAGGTTATCAGTGTGGTGTTATACAGAGTCACTGCATATAAGGAATAAGGCGCTGTAACTCCGAGCGCAATGAGACCGCATCTCTCTTACTCTTTCTCCTCCCCTCCCTCCCCTCTCACTTCTACTCTCCTTCCTCCCTCACCTCTCTCCTCTTTCGACTCTCCTCCCTCTCTCCTCTCCTCTCCTCCCTCCCCTCTCTCCTCTCCTCCCTCTCTCCTCCCTCCCCTCTCTTCTCCCTCCTCCCTCTCCTCTCCTCCCTCCTCCCCTCCCCTATCTCTCCTCCCCTCCCATCTCTCTTCTTCCCCGTCATCTCCCCCACTCTCCTCCTCTTCTCTCCCCCTGTCTTCTCCCCATCTCCTCTCCACCTATCTTCTCTTCTCCCCCACTCTCCCCTCCTCCCCACTCTCCCCCTCTCTTCACCCCATCATCTCCCCCATCTTCTCTTCTCCCCCACTCTCCTCTCTCCCTCTCTGTTCTCCCCTCTCTCCTCTCCCACATCTTCTCTTCCTCCTCTCTGTTCTCCCTTCTCTCCTCTCCCCCAGCCTTCTCCTTCTCTCCTCTCTCTTATCCTCCTCTCCCCCAGCCTTCTCTCTCTTCTCCCCCTCTCCACATCTTGTCTTCCTACTCTCTCTTGTCCCCCTCTCCACATCTTGTCTTCCTCCCCTCTCTTCTCCCCCTCTCCTCTACCCCTTCCTTCTCTCCTCTCTCCCTCTTCTCTCCCCGTCGTCTTCTCTCCCCTTCTCCTCTCCCCTGTCTTCTCCTTCTCTGCTCTCTCCCTCTCCCCCTGCCTTCTCTCCTCTCCCAGTCTCCACTCCCCCTCTCCCACTGCCCTCTCTCCTCTCCCCCTCTCCCTCTCCCCCTGCCTTCTCCTTCTCTGCTCTCTCCCCCTGCCTTCTCTCCTCTCCCAGTCTCCACTCCCCCTCTCCCACTGCCCTCTCTCCTCTCCCCCTCTTCCTCTCCCCCTGCCGTCTCCTTCTCTGCTCTCCCCCTCTCTTCTCCTTCTCTCCTCTCCCCTGCCTTCCCCTTCTCTGCTCTCTCCATCTCTCCCTGCCCTCTCTCCTCCCCCCTCTCCCCCTGCCTTCTCTCCTCTCCCCCTCTCCCCCTGCCCTCTCTCCTCTCCATCTCCCCCTGCCCTCTCCTTCTCTGCTCTCCCCCTCTCTTCTCCTTCTCTCCTCCCCCCTCCTCTCCCCCTGCCCTCTCTCCTCTCCCCCTCTCCCTCTCCCCCTGCCTTCTCCTTCTCTGCTCTCCCCCTCTCTTCTCCTTCTCTCCTCCCCCCTCCTCTCCCCCTGCCCTCTCTCCTCTCCCCCTCTCCCTCTCCCTCTCCCCCTGCCTTCTCCTTCTCTGCTCTCCTCCTCTCTTCTCCTTCTCTCCTCTCTCCCTCTCCTCTCGCTCTCCCCCTGCCTTTTCCTTCTCTGCTCTCCCCTCCTTCTCTCCTCTCTTCTCCCCCTGTCTTCTCCCCCTCTCCTCTCCCCCCTCCTCTCCCCCTGCCTTCTCCTCTCTCCTCTCCCCCCTCTCTCCTCTGGGTTATACACTCCCTGCAGGGCAGACACAGGACTGTCTGAGATCTTTAAAAGAATTGGAGCAGAACAAGACGTTGCAGAGAGAGAGAGGGGGCCGGTGCGGGGTCTCACGTACCCCCCAGCACCGTGCACAAAGACTGGGGCCCAGACGGGTTTCAGTGAGCCTCCCCCTCCCCCCGCAGGGTGACACAGTGACAGACAGAAGGGAGCTATGAGCCTGTCCCTCCCCCCGCAGGGTGACACAGACAGAAGGGAGCTATGAGCCTGTCCCTCCCCCCGCAGGGTGACACAGTGACACAGACAGAAGGGAGCTATGAGCCTGTCCCTCCCCCCGCAGGGTGACACAGTGACACAGACAGAAGGGAGCTATGAGCCTGTCCCTCCCCCCGCAGGGTGACACAGTGACATAGACAGAAGGGAGCTATGAGCCTGTCACTCCCCCGCAGGGTGACACAGTGACACAGACAGAAGGGAGCTATGAGTCTGTCCCTCCCCCCGCAGGGTGACACAGTGACATAGACAGAAGGGAGCTATGAGTCTGTCCCTCCCCCCGCAGGGTGACACAGACAGAAGGGAGCTATGAGCTTGTCCCTCCCCCCGTAGGGTGACACAGTGACACAGACAGAAGGGAGCTATGAGTCTGTCCCTCCCCCCGCAGGGTGACACAGTGACACAGACAGAAGGGAGCTATGAGTCTGTCCCTCCCCCCGCAGGGTGACACAGTGACACAGACAGAAGGGAGTTATGAGCCTGTCCCTCCCCCCGCAGGGTGACACAGTGACACAGACAGAAGGGAGCTATGAGTCTGTCCCTCCCCCGCAGGGTGACACAGTGACACAGACAGAAGGGAGCTATGAGTCTGTCCCTCCCCCCGCAGGGTGACACAGTGACACAGACAGAAGGGAGCTATGAGACTGTCCCTCCCCCCGCAGGGTGACACAGTGACACAGACAGAAGGGAGCTATGAGTCTGTCCCTCCCCTGCAGGGTGACACAGTGACACAGACAGAAGGGAGCTATGAGTCAGTCCCTCCCCCCGCAGGGTGACACAGTGACACAGACAGAAGGGAGCTATGTGTCTGTCCCTCCCCCCGCAGGGTGACACAGTGACACAGACAGAAGGGAGCTATGAGTCTGTCCTTCCCCCCGCAGGGTGACACAGACAGAAGGGAGCTATGAGTCTGTCCCTCCCCCCGCAGGGTGACACAGTGACACAGACAGAAGGAGCTATGAGTCTGTCCCTCCCCCCGCAGGGTGACAAAGTGACACAGACAGAAGGGAGCTATGAGACTGTCCCTCCCCCCGCAGGGTGACACAGTGACACAGACAGAAGGGAGCTATGAGCCTGTCCCTCCCCCCGCAGGGTGATACAGTGACACAGAAAGAAGGGAGCTATGAGACTGTCCCTCCCCCCGCAGGGTGATACAGTGACACAGAAAGAAGGGAGCTATGAGACTGTCCCTCCCCCGCAGGGTGACACAGTGACACAGACAGAAGGGAGCTATGAGTCTGTCCCTCCCCCCGCAGGGTGACACAGTGACAGACAGAAGGGAGCTATGAGTCTGTCCCTCCCCCCGCAGGGTGACACAGTGACAGACAGAAGGGAGCTATGAGTCTGTCCCTCCCCCCGCAGGGTGACACAGTGACACAGACAGAAGGGAGCTATGAGTCTGTCCCTCCCCCCCGCAGGGTGACACAGTGACAGACAGAAGGGAGCTATGAGTCTGTCCCTCCCCCCGCAGGGTGACACAGTGACACAGACAGAAGGGAGCTATGAGTCTGTCCCTCCCCCCCGCAGGGTGACACAGTGACAGACAGAAGGGAGCTATGAGTCTGTCCCTCCCCCCGCAGGGTGACACAGTGACACAGACAGAAGGGAGCTATGAGTCTGTCCCTCCCCCCCGCAGGGTGACACAGTGACAGACAGAAGGGAGCTATGAGTCTGTCCCTCCCCCCGCAGGGTGACACAGTGACACAGACAGAAGGGAGCTATGAGTCTGTCCCTCCCCCCGCAGGGTGACACAGTGACACAGACAGAAGGGAGCTATGAGTCTTTCCCTCCCCCGCAGGGTGACACAGTGATACAGACAGAAGGGAGCTATGAGCCTGTCCCTCCCCCCGCAGGGTGACACAGTGATACAGACAGAAGGGAGCTATGAGTCTGTCCCTCCCCCCGCAGGGTGACACAGTGACACAGACAGAAGGGAGCTATGAGTCTGTCCCTCCCCCCCGCAGGGTGACACAGTGACAGACAGAAGGGAGCTATGAGTCTGTCCCTCCCCCCGCAGGGTGACACAGTGACACAGACAGAAGGGAGCTATGAGTCTGTCCCTCCCCCCCGCAGGGTGACACAGTGACAGACAGAAGGGAGCTATGAGTCTGTCCCTCCCCCCGCAGGGTGACACAGTGACACAGACAGAAGGGAGCTATGAGTCTGTCCCTCCCCCCGCAGGGTGACACAGTGACACAGACAGAAGGGAGCTATGAGTCTTTCCCTCCCCCGCAGGGTGACACTGTGATACAGACAGAAGGGAGCTATGAGCCTGTCCCTCCCCCCGCAGGGTGACACAGTGATACAGACAGAAGGGAGCTATGAGCCTGTCCCTCCCCCCGCAGTGTGACACAGTGACAGACAGAAGGGAGCTATGAGCCTGTCCCTCCCCCCGCAGGGTGACACAGTGACACAGACAGAAGGGAGCTATGAGTCTGTCCCTCCCCCCGCAGGGTGACACAGTGACACAGACAGAAGGGAGCTATGAGTCTGTCCCTCACCCCGCAGGGTGACACAGTGACACGGGCAGAAGGGAGCTATGAGCCTGTCCCTCCCCCCGCAGGGTGACACAGTGACACAGACAGAAGGGAGCTATGAGCCTGTCCCTCCCCCCGCAGGGTGACACAGTGACACAGACAGAAGGGAGCTATGTGTCTGTCCCTCCCCCCGCAGGGTGACACAGTGATACAGACAGAAGGGAGCTATGTGTCTGTCCCTCCCCCCGCAGGGTGACACAGTGACACAGGCAGAAGGGAGCTATGAGTCTGTCCCTCCCCCCGCAGGGTGACACAGTGACACAGACAGAAGGGAGCTATGTGTCTGTCCCTCCCCCCGCAGGGTGACACAGTGACACAGACAGAAGGGAGCTATGAGCCTGTCCCTCCCCCCGCAGGGTGACACAGACAGAAGGGAGCTATGTGTCTGTCCCTCCCCCCGCAGGGTGACACAGTGACACAGACAGAAGGGAGCTATGAGCCTGTCCCTCCCCCCGCAGGGTGACACAGACAGAAGGGAGCTATGTGTCTGTCCCTCCCCCCGCAGGGTGACACAGTGACACAGACAGAAGGGAGCTATGAGCCTGTCCCTCCCCCCGCAGGGTGACACAGTGACACAGACAGAAGGGAGCTATGAGTCTGTCCCTCCCCCCGCAGGGTGACACAGTGACACAGACAGAAGGGAGCTATGTGTCTGTCCCTCCCCCGCAGGGTGACAGTGACACAGACAGAAGGGAGCTATGTGTCTGTCCCTCCCCCCGCAGGGTGACACAGTGACACAGACAGAAGG
The DNA here is from genome assembly GCF_040206685.1 of Ascaphus truei. NCBI lineage: Eukaryota > Metazoa > Chordata > Amphibia > Anura > Ascaphidae > Ascaphus > Ascaphus truei. The sequence goes on from NW_027454764.1 coordinate 54,776, forward strand.
GAGCTATGAGCCTGTCCCTCCCCCCGCAGGGTGACACAGTGACACAGACAGAAGGGAGCTATGAGCCTGTCCCTCCCCCCGCAGGGTGACACAGTGACACAGGCAGAAGGGAGCGATGAGTCTGTCCCTCCCCCCGCAGGGTGACACAGACAGAAGGGAGCTATGAGCCTGTCCCTCCCCCCGCAGGGTGACACAGTGACACAGACAGAAGGGAGCTATGAGTCTGTCCCTCCCCCCGCAGGGTGACACAGTGACACAGACAGAAGGGAGCTATGAGTCTGTCCCTCCCCCCGCAGGGTGACACAGTGACACAGACAGAAGGGAGCTATGAGTCTGTCCCTCCCCCCGCAGGGTGACACAGTGATACAGACAGAAGGGAGCTATGAGTCTGTCCCTCCCCCCGCAGGGTGACAGTGACACAGACAGAAGGGAGCTATGAGTCTGTCCCTCCCCATGCAGGGTGACACAGTGACACGGACAGAAAGGAGCTATGAGTCTGTCCCTCCCCCCGCAGGGTGACACAGTGACACAGAAAGAAGGGAGCTATGAGTCTGTCCCTCCCCCCGCAGGGTGACACAGTGACACAGAAAGAAGGGAGCTATGAGACTGTCCCTCCCCCTGCAGGGTGACACAGTGACACAGACAGAAGGGAGCTATGAGTCTGTCCCTCCCCCCGCAGGGTGACACAGTGACACAGGCAGAAGGGAGCTATGAGTCTGTCCCTCCCCCCGCAGGGTGACACAGTGACACAGACAGAAGGGAGCTATGAGCCTGTCCCTCCCCCCGCAGGGTGACACAGTGACACAGGCAGAAGGGAGCTATGAGTCTGTCCCTCCCCCCGCAGGGTGACACAGACAGAAGGGAGCTATGAGTCTGTCCCTCCCCCCGCAGGGTGACACAGACAGAAGGGAGCTTTGAGCCTGTCCCACCCCCCGCAGGGTGACACAGTGACACAGACAGAAGGGAGCTATGAGTCTGTCCCTCCCCCCGCAGGGTGACACAGTGACACAGGCAGAAGGGAGCTATGAGTCTGTCCCCTCCCCCCGCAGGGTGACACTGTGACACAGACAGAAGGGAGCTATGAGCCTGTCCCTCCCCCCGCAGGGTGACACAGTGACACAGACAGAAGGAGCTATGAGTCTGTCCCTCCCCCCGCAGGGTGACACAGACAGAAGGGAGATATGAGTCTGTCCCTCCCCCCGCAGGGTGACACAGTGACACAGACAGAAGGGAGCTATGAGTCTGTCCCTCCCCCCGCAGGGTGACACAGTGACACAGACAGAAGGGAGCTATGAGTCTGTCCCCGCAGGGTGACACAGTGACACAGACAGAAGGGAGCTTTGAGCCTGTCCCTCCCCCCGCAGGGTGACACAGTGACACAGACAGAAAGGAGCTATGAGTCTGTCCCTCCCCCCGCAGGGTGACACAGTGACACAGACAGAAGGAGCTATGAGTCTGTCCCTCTCCCCGCAGTGTGACACAGACAGAAGGGAGATATGAGTCTGTCCCTCCCCCCGCAGGGTGACACAGTGACACAGACAGAAGGGAGCTATGAGTCTGTCCCTCCCCCCGCAGGGTGACACAGTGACACAGACAGAAGGGAGCTATGAGTCTGTCCCTCCCCCCGCAGGGTGACAGTGACACAGACAGAAGGGAGCTATGAGACTGTCCTCCCCCCGCAGGGTGACAGTGACACAGACAGAAGGGAGCTATGAGACTGTCCCTCACCCCCGCAGGGTGACACAGTGACACAGACAGAAGGGAGCTTTGAGCCTGTCCCTCCCCCCGCAGGGTGACATAGTGACACAGACAGAATGGAGCTATGAGACTGTCCTCCCCCCGCAGGGTGACACAGTGACAAATACAGAAGGGAGCTATGAGCCTGTCCCTCCCCCCGCAGGGTGACACAGTGACACAGACAGAAGGAGCTATGAGTCTGTCCCTCCCCCCGCAGGGTGACACAGACAGAAGGGAGATATGAGTCTGTCCCTCCCCCGCAGGGTGACACAGTGACACAGACAGAAGGGAGCTATGAGTCTGTCCCTCCCCCCGCAGGGTGACACAGTGACACAGACAGAAGGGAGCTATGAGTCTGTCCCTCCCCCCGCAGGGTGACACAGTGACACAGACAGAAGGGAGCTTTGAGCCTGTCCCTCCCCCCGCAGGGTGACACAGTGACACAGACAGAAAGGAGCTATGAGTCTGTCCCTCCCCCCGCAGGGTGACACAGTGACACAGACAGAAGGAGCTATGAGTCTGTCCCTCTCCCCGCAGGGTGACACAGACAGAAGGGAGATATGAGTCTGTCCCTCCCCCCGCAGGGTGACTCAGTGACACAGACAGAAGGGAGCTATGAGTCTGTCCCTCCCCCCGCAGGGTGACACAGTGACACAGACAGAAGGGAGCTATGAGTCTGTCCCTCCCCCCGCAGGGTGACACAGTGACACAGACAGAAGGGAGCTTTGAGCCTGTCCCTCCCCCCGCAGGGTGACACAGTGACACAGACAGAAAGGAGCTATGAGTCTGTCCCTCCCCCGCAGGGTGACACAGTGACACAGACAGAAGGGAGCTATGAGTCTGTCCCTCCCCCCGCAGGGTGACACAGTGACACAGACAGAAGGGAGCTATGAGTCTGTCCCTCCCCCCGCAGGGTGACACAGTGACACAGACAGAAGGGAGCTATGAGACTGTCCCTCCCCCCGCAGGGTGACACAGACAGAAGGGAGCTATGAGCCTGCCCTCCCCCCGCAGGGTGACACAGTGACACAGACAGAAAGGAGCTATGAGCCTGTCCCTCCCCCCGCAGGGTGACACAGTGACACAGACAGAAGGGAGCTATGTGTCTGTCCCTCCCCCGCAGGGTGACACCGTGACACAGACAGAAGGGAGCTATGAGCCTGTCCTCCCCCCGCAGGGTGACACAGTGACACAGACAGAAGGGAGCTATGAGCCTGTCCCTCCCCCCGCAGGGTGACACAGTGACACAGACAGAAGGGAGCTATGAGCATGTCCCTCCCCCCGCAGGGTGACACAGTGATACAGACAGAAGGGAGCTATGAGTCTGTCCCTCCCCCCGCAGGGTGACACAGTGACACAGACAGAAGGGAGCTATGAGTCTGTCCCTCCCCCCCGCAGGGTGACACAGTGACACAGACAGAAGGGAGCTATGAGCCTGTCCCTCCCCCCGCAGGGTGACACATTGACACAGACAGAAAGGAGCTATGTGTCTGTCCCTCCCCCCCGCAGGGTGACACAGTGACACAGACAGAAGGGAGCTATGAGTCTGTCCCTCCCCCCGCAGGGTGACACAGTGACACAGACAGAAGGGAGCTATGAGCTGTCCCTCCCCCCGCAGGTTAACACAGTGACACAGACAGAAGGGAGCTATGAGCCTGTCCCTCCCCCCGCAGGGTGACACAGTGACACAGGCAGAAGGGAGCTATGTGTCTGTCCCTCCCCCCGCAGGGTGACACAGTGACACAGGCAGAAGGGAGCTATGTGTCTCTCCCCCGCAGGGTGACACAGTGACACAGACAGAAGGGAGCTATGAGCCTGTCCCTCCCCCCACAGGGTGACACAGTGACACAGACAGAAGGGAGCTATGAGCCTGTCCCTCCCCCCGCAGGGTGACACAGTGACAGACAGAAGGGAGCTATGAGTCTGTCCCTCCCCCCGCAGGGTGACACAGTGACACAGACAGAAGGGAGCTATGAGCCTGTCCCTCCCCCCGCAGGTTAACACAGTGACACAGACAGAAGGGAGCTATGAGCCTGTCCCTCCCCCGCAGGGTGACACAGTGACACAGGCAGAAGGGAGCTATGTGTCTGTCCCTCCCCCCGCAGGGTGACACAGTGACACAGGCAGAAGGGAGCTATGTGTCTCTCCCCCGCAGGGTGACACAGTGACACAGACAGAAGGGAGCTATGAGCCTGTCCCTCCCCCACAGGGTGACACAGTGACACAGGCAGAAGGGAGCTATGAGTCTGTCCCTCCCCCCGCAGGGTGACACAGACAGAAGGGAGCTATGAGCCTGTCCCTCCCCCCGCAGGGTGACACAGTGACACAGACAGAAGGGAGCTATGAGTCTGTCCCTCCCCCCGCAGGGTGACACAGTGATACAGACAGAAGGGAGCTATGAGTCTGTCCTCCCCCCGCAGGGTGACACAGTGACACAGACAGAAGGGAGCTATGAGTCTGTCCCTCCCCCCCGCAGGGTGACACAGTGACACAGACAGAAGGGAGCTATGAGCCTGTCCCTCCCCCCGCAGGGTGACACATTGACACAGACAGAAAGGAGCTATGAGTCTGTCCCTCCCCCCCGCAGGGTGACACAGTGACACAGACAGAAGGGAGCTATGAGTCTGTCCCTCCCCCCGCAGGGTGACACAGTGACACAGACAGAAGGGAGCTATGAGCCTGTCCCTCCCCCCGCAGGTTAACACAGTGACACAGACAGAAGGGAGCTATGAGCCTGTCCCTCCCCCGCAGGGTGACACAGTGACACAGGCAGAAGGGAGCTATGTGTCTGTCCCTCCCCCGCAGGGTGACACAGTGACACAGGCAGAAGGGAGCTATGTGTCTCTCCCCCGCAGGGTGACACAGTGACACAGACAGAAGGGAGCTATGAGCCTGTCCCTCCCCCCACAGGGTGACACAGTGACACAGACAGAAGGGAGCTATGAGCCTGTCCCTCCCCCCGCAGGGTGACACAGTGACAGACAGAAGGGAGCTATGAGTCTGTCCCTCCCCCCGCAGGGTGACACAGTGACACAGACAGAAGGGAGCTATGAGCCTGTCCCTCCCCCCGCAGGTTAACACAGTGACACAGACAGAAGGGAGCTATGAGCCTGTCCCTCCCCCCGCAGGGTGACACAGTGACACAGGCAGAAGGGAGCTATGTGTCTGTCCCTCCCCCCGCAGGTGACACAGTGACACAGGCAGAAGGGAGCTATGTGTCTCTCCCCCGCAGGGTGACACAGTGACACAGACAGAAGGGAGCTATGAGCCTGTGCAGGGTGACACAGTGACACAGACAGAAGGGAGCTATGAGCCTGTCCCCTCCCCCCACAGGGTGACACAGTGACACAGGCAGAAGGGAGCTATGAGTCTGTCCCTCCCCCCGCAGGGTGACACAGACAGAAGGGAGCTATGAGCCTGTCCCTCCCCCCCGCAGGGTGACACAGTGACACAGACAGAAGGGAGCTATGAGACTGTCCCTCCCCCCGCAGGGTGACACAGTGACACAGACAGAAGGGAGCTATGAGTCTGTCCCTCCCCCCGCAGGGTGACACAGTGACACAGACAGAAGGGAGCTATGTGTCTGTCCCTCCCCCCCGCAGGGTGACACAGACAGAAGGGAGCTATGAGTCTGTCCCTCCCCCCGCAGGGTGACACAGACAGAAGGGAGCTATGAGTCTGTCCCTCCCCCCGCAGGGTGACACAGACAGAAGGGAGCTATGAGTCTGTCCCTCCCCCCGCAGGGTGACACACCAATACTTTTGGGGTCTTCCCTCGCGCCTCCTGCCGCGTCACGGCGTCACGTGATGTCGCGTTGTCATGGCATGTGGCGCCATTTGACCCCGCGAGACTCGCCAGCTCCCTCCTCCAGTCGGGCGAAAGTTGGATCCTGGCGCCCGCCCCGCCAGGCAGGAGAGAGAGGGGGAGGGAGCTGGGGAGACGCGGCAGGAGCCCACCGCACGCTACGGGGGGCGCTAGTGCGCCGAGTGGGGTAATCCGGCCCATGACTCGGGAATTACACACCCTTCGCCTGGGACCTCGGTGTCTCCTCTTCAGGTGGACCGTCACAACGAGTAGACAATTGCCCAATTTTTCCCGTTCTCTGACCCCCTGTATGGAACAGGGGCAGTCATCGCAGGGGGGGAGGGGGGAGGGGGGGGGGCTCAGGTCATTCTTGGGGACCAGCCACAAGTCGCCTCACCTAATCATGGGCTGGTCAGTGCAATGAGGCACTCGGGAGTTAGGAGACCAACGGGCAATATCTCATTTTACAGTGTCACTGCCAGGGCAATAAGGCACTTGGAGTTGGGTTACTATCAGAGCAACAAGGGCACTTAAAAGATATCCTCAGGCCATACCAAAATGCTGTCACTGCCGGAGCAATAAGGCACTCAGGAGGTGGGTTACTATCCTGCGACATTTCAATACTGTCACTGCCGGGGCAATAAGGCACTCAGGAGGTGGGTTACTATCCTGCGACATTTCAATACTGTCACTGCCGGGGCAATAAGGCACTCAGGAGCAGGGTTACTATCCTGCGACACTTCAATACTGTCACTGCCGGGGCAATAAGGCACTCAGGAGCTGGGTTACTATCCTGCGACATTTC
>NW_027454765.1:0-22500 GCF_040206685.1 Ascaphus truei
GCACCTCTCACGGGTCGCCTCTCCCACCCCAAGTAACACGGCACCTCTCACGGGTCGCTCTCTCCCACCCCAAGTAACACGGCACCTCTCACGGGTCGCCTCTCCCCTCCCCAAGTAACACGGCACCTCTCACGGGTCGCCTCTCCCACCCCAAGTAACACGGCACCTCTCACGGGTCGCCTCTCCCCACCCCAAGTAACACGGCACCTCTCAACGGGTCGCCTCTCCCACCCCAAGTAACACGGCACCTCTCACGGGTCGCCTCTCCCACCCCAAGTAACACGGCACCTCTCACGGGTCGCCTCTCCCTCCCCAAGTAACACGGCACCTCTCACGGGTCGCCTCTCCCTCCCCAAGTAACACGGCACCTCTCACGGGTCGCCTCTCCCTCCCCAAGTAACACGGCACCTCTCACGGGTCGCCTCTCCTCCACCCCAAGTAACACGGCACCTCTCACGGGTCGCCTCTCCCCTCCCCAAGTAACACGGCACCTCTCACGGGTCGCCTCTCCCTCCCCAAGTAACACGGCACCTCTCACGGGTCGCCTCTCCCTCCCCAAGTAACACGGCACCTCTCACGGGTCGCCTCTCCCTCCCCAAGTAACACGGCACCTCTCACGGGTCGCCTCTCCCCACCCCAAGTAACACGGCACCTCTCACGGGTCGCCTCTCCCTCCCCAAGTAACACGGCACCTCTCACGGGTCGCCTCTCCCTCCCCAAGTAACACGGCACCTCTCACGGGTCGCCTCTCCCTCCCCAAGTAACACGGCACCTCTCACGGGTCGCCTCTCCCACCCCAAGTAACACGGCACCTCTCACGGGTCGCCTCTCCCACCCCAAGTAACACGGCACCTCTCACGGGTCGCCTCTCCCACCCCAAGTAACACGGCACCTCTCACGGGTCGCCTCTCCCACCCCAAGTAACACGGCACCTCTCACGGGTCGCCTCTCCCCTCCCCAAGTAACACGGCACCTCTCACGGGTCGCCTCTCCCCACCCCAAGTAACACGGCACCTCTCACGGGTCGCCTCTCCCACCCCAAGTAACACGGCACCTCTCACGGGTCGCCTCTCCCACCCCAAGTAACACGGCACCTCTCACGGGTCGCCTCTCCCTCCCCAAGTAACACGGCACCTCTCACGGGTCGCCTCTCCCCTCCCCAAGTAACACGGCACCTCTCACGGGTCGCCTCTCCCCACCCCAAGTAACACGGCACCTCTCACGGGTCGCTCTCTCCCACCCCAAGTAACACGGCACCTCTCACGGGTCGCCTCTCCCACCCCAAGTAACACGGCACCTCTCACGGGTCGCCTCTCCCCTCCCCAAGTAACACGGCACCTCTCACGGGTCGCCTCTCCCCACCCCAAGTAACACGGCACCTCTCACGGGTCGCCTCTCCCTCCCCAAGTAACACGGCACCTCTCACGGGTCGCCTCTCCCCACCCCAAGTAACACGGCACCTCTCACGGGTCGCCTCTCCCACCCCAAGTAACACGGCACCTCTCACGGGTCGCCTCTCCCCACCCCAAGTAACACGGCACCTCTCACGGGTCGCCTCTCCCCTCCCCAAGTAACACGGCACCTCTCACGGGTCGCCTCTCCCTCCCCAAGTAACACGGCACCTCTCACGGGTCGCCTCTCCCCACCCCAAGTAACACGGCACCTCTCACGGGTCGCCTCTCCCACCCCAAGTAACACGGCACCTCTCACGGGTCGCCTCTCCCCACCCCAAGTAACACGGCACCTCTCACGGGTCGCCTCTCCCCACCCCAAGTAACACGGCACCTCTCACGGGTCGCCTCTCCCACCCCAAGTAACACGGCACCTCTCACGGGTCGCCTCTCCCTCCCCAAGTAACACGGCACCTCTCACGGGTCGCCTCTCCCACCCCAAGTAACACGGCACCTCTCACGGGTCGCCTCTCCCCTCCCCAAGTAACACGGCACCTCTCACGGGTCGCCTCTCCCCACCCCAAGTAACACGGCACCTCTCACGGGTCGCCTCTCCCCACCCCAAGTAACACGGCACCTCTCACGGGTCGCCTCTCCCACCCCAAGTAACACGGCACCTCTCACGGGTCGCCTCTCCCCACCCCAAGTAACACGGCACCTCTCACGGGTCGCCTCTCCCCTCCCCAAGTAACACGGCACCTCTCACGGGTCGCCTCTCCCCACCCCAAGTAACACGGCACCTCTCACGGGTCGCCTCTCCCCACCCCAAGTAACACGGCACCTCTCACGGGTCGCCTCTCCCCACCCCAAGTAACACGGCACCTCTCACGGGTCGCCTCTCCCCACCCCAAGTAACACGGCACCTCTCACGGGTCGCCTCTCCCCTCCCCAAGTAACACGGCACCTCTCACGGGTCGTCCTCTCCCCACCCCAAGTAACACGGCACCTCTCACGGGTCGCCTCTCCCCACCCCAAGTAACACGGCACCTCTCACGGGTCGCCTCTCCCCACCCCAAGTAACACGGCACCTCTCACGGGTCGCCTCTCCCACCCCAAGTAACACGGCACCTCTCACGGGTCGCCTCTCCCTCCCCAAGTAACACGGCACCTCTCACGGGTCGCTCTCTCCCACCCCAAGTAACACGGCACCTCTCACGGGTCGCCTCTCCCCTCCCCAAGTAACACGGCACCTCTCACGGGTCGCCTCTCCCACCCCAAGTAACACGGCACCTCTCACGGGTCGCCTCTCCCCTCCCCAAGTAACACGGCACCTCTCACGGGTCGTCCTCTCCCCACCCCAAGTAACACGGCACCTCTCACGGGTCGCCTCTCCCACCCCAAGTAACACGGCACCTCTCACGGGTCGCCTCTCCCCTCCCCAAGTAACACGGCACCTCTCACGGGTCGCCTCTCCCCACCCCAAGTAACACGGCACCTCTCACGGGTCGCCTCTCCCTCCCCAAGTAACACGGCACCTCTCACGGGTCGTCTCTCCCACCCCAAGTAACACGGCACCTCTCACGGGTCGCCTCTCCCACCCCAAGTAACACGGCACCTCTCACGGGTCGCCTCTCCCCACCCCAAGTAACACGGCACCTCTCACGGGTCGCCTCTCCCACCCCAAGTAACACGGCACCTCTCACGGGTCGCCTCTCCCCACCCCAAGTAACACGGCACCTCTCACGGGTCGCCTCTCCCACCCCAAGTAACACGGCACCTCTCACGGGTCGCCTCTCCCACCCCAAGTAACACGGCACCTCTCACGGGTCGCCTCTCCCCTCCCCAAGTAACACGGCACCTCTCACGGGTCGCTCTCCCTCCCCAAGTAACACGGCACCTCTCACGGGTCGCTCTCTCCCTCCCCAAGTAACACGGCACCTCTCACGGGTCGCCTCTCCCACCCCAAGTAACACGGCACCTCTCACGGGTCGCCTCTCCCCACCCCAAGTAACACGGCACCTCTCACGGGTCGCCTCTCCCACCCCAAGTAACACGGCACCTCTCACGGGTCGTCCTCTCCCACCCCAAGTAACACGGCACCTCTCACGGGTCGTCTCTCCCCACCCCAAGTAACACGGCACCTCTCACGGGTCGCTCTCTCCCACCCCAAGTAACACGGCACCTCTCACGGGTCGCCTCTCCCCTCCCCAAGTAACACGGCACCTCTCACGGGTCGCCTCTCCCCACCCCAAGTAACACGGCACCTCTCACGGGTCGCCTCTCCCTCCCCAAGTAACACGGCACCTCTCACGGGTCGCCTCTCCCACCCCAAGTAACACGGCACCTCTCACGGGTCGCCTCTCCCCTCCCCAAGTAACACGGCACCTCTCACGGGTCGCCTCTCCCTCCCCAAGTAACACGGCACCTCTCACGGGTCGCCTCTCCCCACCCCAAGTAACACGGCACCTCTCACGGGTCGCCTCTCCCCACCCCAAGTAACACGGCACCTCTCACGGGTCGCCTCTCCCACCCCAAGTAACACGGCACCTCTCACGGGTCGTCTCTCCCCACCCCAAGTAACACGGCACCTCTCACGGGTCGCCTCCTCCCCCCAAGTAACACGGCACCTCTCACGGGTCGTCCTCTCCCACCCCAAGTAACACGGCACCTCTCACGGGTCGCCTCTCCCCTCCCCAAGTAACACGGCACCTCTCACGGGTCGCCTCTCCCACCCCAAGTAACACGGCACCTCTCACGGGTCGCCTCTCCCCACCCCAAGTAACACGGCACCTCTCACGGGTCGCCTCTCCCACCCCAAGTAACACGGCACCTCTCACGGGTCGCCTCTCCCCACCCCAAGTAACACGGCACCTCTCACGGGTCGCCTCTCCCACCCCAAGTAACACGGCACCTCTCACGGGTCGCCTCTCCCACCCCAAGTAACACGGCACCTCTCACGGGTCGCCTCTCCCCACCCCAAGTAACACGGCACCTCTCACGGGTCGCTCTCTCCCTCCCCAAGTAACACGGCACCTCTCACGGGTCGCCTCTCCCACCCCAAGTAACACGGCACCTCTCACGGGTCGCCTCTCCCACCCCAAGTAACACGGCACCTCTCACGGGTCGCCTCTCCCACCCCAAGTAACACGGCACCTCTCACGGGTCGCCTCTCCCACCCCAAGTAACACGGCACCTCTCACGGGTCGCCTCTCCCACCCCAAGTAACACGGCACCTCTCACGGGTCGTCTCTCCCACCCCAAGTAACACGGCACCTCTCACGGGTCGTCTCTCCCACCCCAAGTAACACGGCACCTCTCACGGGTCGCCTCTCCCACCCCAAGTAACACGGCACCTCTCACGGGTCGCCTCTCCCACCCCAAGTAACACGGCACCTCTCACGGGTCGCCTCTCCCTCCCCAAGTAACACGGCACCTCTCACGGGTCGCCTCTCCCACCCCAAGTAACACGGCACCTCTCACGGGTCGCCTCTCCCACCCCAAGTAACACGGCACCTCTCACGGGTCGCCTCTCCCTCCCCAAGTAACACGGCACCTCTCACGGGTCGCCTCTCCCCACCCCAAGTAACACGGCACCTCTCACGGGTCGTCTCTCCCACCCCAAGTAACACGGCACCTCTCACGGGTCGTCTCTCCCACCCCAAGTAACACGGCACCTCTCACGGGTCGCCTCTCCCCTCCCCAAGTAACACGGCACCTCTCACGGGTCGCCTCTCCCCTCCCCAAGTAACACGGCACCTCTCACGGGTAGTCTCTCCCACCCCAAGTAACACGGCACCTCTCACGGGTCGCCTCTCCCCTCCCCAAGTAACACGGCACCTCTCACGGGTCGCTCTCTCCCACCCCAAGTAACACGGCACCTCTCACGGGTCGCCTCTCCCACCCCAAGTAACACGGCACCTCTCACGGGTCGCCTCTCCCACCCCAAGTAACACGGCACCTCTCACGGGTCGCCTCTCCCCTCCCCAAGTAACACGGCACCTCTCACGGGTCGTCTCTCCCACCCCAAGGAACACGGCACCTCTCACGGGTCGTCTCTCCCCACCCCAAGTAACACGGCACCTCTCACGGGTCGCCTCTCCCCTCCCCAAGTAACACGGCACCTCTCACGGGTCGCCTCTCCCTCCCCAAGTAACACGGCACCTCTCACGGGTCGCCTCTCCCACCCCAAGTAACACGGCACCACTCACGGGTCGCCTCTCCCACCCCAAGTAACACGGCACCTCTCACGGGTCGCCTCTCCCACCCCAAGTAACACGGCACCTCTCACGGGTCGTCTCTCCCCTCCCCAAGTAACACGGCACCTCTCACGGGTCGCCTCTCCCACCCCAAGTAACACGTCACCTCTCACGGGTCGTCTCTCCCTCCCCAAGTAACACGGCACCTTTCACGGGTCGCCTCTCCCCACCCCAAGGAACACGGCACCTCTCACGGGTCGCCTCTCCCCTCCCCAAGTAACACGGCACCTCTCACGGGTCGCCTCTCCCCACCCCAAGTAACACGGCACCTCTCACGGGTCGCCCTCTCCCCTCCCCAAGTAACACGGCACCTCTCACGGGTCGCCTCTCCCACCCCAAGTAACACGGCACCTCTCACGGGTCGCCTCTCCCCTCCCCAAGTAACACGGCACCTCTCACGGGTCGCCTCTCCCTCCCCAAGTAACACGGCACCTCTCACGGGTCGCCTCTCCCACCCCAAGTAACACGGCACCTCTCACGGGTCGCCTCTCCCACCCCAAGTAACACGGCACCTCTCACGGGTCGCCTCTCCCCTCCCCAAGTAACACGGCACCTCTCACGGGTCGTCTCTCCCACCCCAAGTAACACGGCACCTCTCACGGGTCGCCTCTCCCCTCCCCAAGTAACACGGCACCTCTCACGGGTCGTCTCTCCCTCCCCAAGTAACACGGCACCTCTCACGGGTCGCCTCTCCCACCCCAAGTAACACGGCACCTCTCACGGGTCGCCTCTCCCCTCCCCAAGTAACACGGCACCTCTCACGGGTCGCCTCTCCCACCCCAAGTAACACGGCACCTCTCACGGGTCGTCTCTCCCACCCCAAGTAACACGGCACCTCTCACGGGTCGCCTCTCCCTCCCCAAGTAACACGGCACCTCTCACGGGTCGTCTCTCCCACCCCAAGTAACACGGCACCTCTCACGGGTCGTCTCTCCCACCCCAAGTAACACGGCACCTCTCACGGGTCGCCTCTCCCCACCCCAAAGTAACACGGCACCTCTCACGGGTCGCCTCTCCCCTCCCCAAGTAACACGGCACCTCTCACGGGTCGCCTCTCCCACCCCAAGTAACACGGCACCTCTCACGGGTCGTCTCTCCCACCCCAAGTAACACGGCACCTCTCACGGGTCGCCTCTCCCCTCCCCAAGTAACACGGCACCTCTCACGGGTCGTCTCTCCCTCCCCAAGTAACACGGCACCTCTCACGGGTCGTCTCTCCCACCCCAAGTAACACGGTACCTCTCACGGGTCGCCTCTCCCCTCCCCAAGTAACACGGCACCTCTCACGGGTCGTCTCTCCCCACCCCAAGTAACACGGCACCTCTCACGGGTCGTCTCTCCCTCCCCAAGTAACACGGCACCTCTCACGGGTCGCCTCTCCCCACCCCAAGGAACACGGCACCTCTCACGGGTCGCCTCTCCCTCCCCAAGTAACACGGCACCTCTCACGGGTCGTCTCTCCCACCCCAAGTAACACGGCACCTCTCACGGGTCGCCTCTCCCCTCCCCAAGTAACACGGCACCTCTCACGGGTCGCCTCTCCCACCCCAAGTAACACGGCACCTCTCACGGGTCGTCTCTCCCACCCCAAGTAACACGGCACCTCTCACGGGTCGCCTCTCCCCACCCCAAGTAACACGGCACCTCTCACGGGTCGCCTCTCCCACCCCAAGTAACACGGCACCTCTCACGGGTCGTCTCTCCCACCCCAAGTAACACGGCACCTCTCACGGGTCGCCTCTCCCCACCCCAAGTAACACGGCACCTCTCACGGGTCGCCTCTCCCACCCCAAGTAACACGGCACCTCTCACGGGTCGCCTCTCCCCACCCCAAGTAACACGGCACCTCTCACGGGTCGCCTCTCCCACCCCAAGTAACACGGCACCTCTCACGGGTCGCCTCTCCCCACCCCAAGTAACACGGCACCTCTCACGGGTCGCCTCTCCCTCCCCAAGTAACACGGCACCTCTCACGGGCAGCCTCTCCCCACCCCAAGTAACACGGCACCTCTCACGGGTCGCCTCTCCCCTCCCCAAGTAACACGGCACCTCTCACGGGTCGCCTCTCCCCTCCCCAAGTAACACGGCACCTCTCACGGGTCGTCTCTCCCACCCCAAGTAACACGGCACCTCTCACGGGTCGCCTCTCCCACCCCAAGTAACACGGCACCTCTCACGGGTCGCCTCTCCCCTCCCCAAGTAACACGGCACCTCTCACGGGTCGCCTCTCCCTCCCCAAGTAACACGGCACCTCTCACGGGTCGTCTCTCCCCTCCCCAAGTAACACGGCACCTCTCACGGGTCGTCTCTCCCCTCCCCAAGTAACACGGCACCTCTCACGGGTCGCCTCTCCCACCCCAAGTAACACGGCACCTCTCACGGGTCGCCTCTCCCACCCCAAGTAACACGGCACCTCTCACGGGTCGTCTCTCCCACCCCAAGTAACACGGCACCTCTCACGGGTCGCCTCTCCCACCCCAAGTAACACGGCACCTCTCACGGGTCGTCTCTCCCCTCCCCAAGTAACACGGCACCTCTCACGGGTCGCCTCTCCCCACCCCAAGTAACACGGCACCTCTCACGGGTCGCCTCTCCCACCCCAAGTAACACGGCACCTCTCACGGGTCGCCTCTCCCACCCCAAGTAACACGGCACCTCTCACGGGTCGCCTCTCCCCACCCCAAGTAACACGGCACCTCTCACGGGTCGCCTCTCCCACCCCAAGTAACACGGCACCTCTCACGGGTCGCCTCTCCCTCCCCAAGTAACACGGCACCTCTCACGGGTCGCCTCTCCCCACCCCAAGTAACACGGCACCTCTCACGGGTCGTCTCTCCCCACCCCAAGTAACACGGCACCTCTCACGGGTCGCCTCTCCCACCCCAAGTAACACGGCACCTCTCACGGGTCGCCTCTCCCACCCCAAGTAACACGGCACCTCTCACGGGTCGTCTCTCCCACCCCAAGTAACACGGCACCTCTCACGGGTCGTCTCTCCCCTCCCCAAGTAACACGGCACCTCTCACGGGTCGTCTCTCCCACCCCAAGTAACACGGCACCTCTCACGGGTCGCCTCTCCCCACCCCAAGTAACACGGCACCTCTCACGGGTCACCTCTCCCCTCCCCAAGTAACACGGCACCTCTCACGGGTCGCCTCTCCCTCCCCAAGTAACACGGCACCTCTCACGGGTCGCCTCTCCCTCCCCAAGTAACACGGCACCTCTCACGGGTCGCCTCTCCCCTCCCCAAGTAACACAGCACCTCTCACGGGTCGTCTCTCCCACCCCAAGTAACATGGCACCACTCACGGGTCGCCTCTCCCACCCCAAGTAACACGTCACCTCTCACGGGTCGTCTCTCCCACCCCAAGGAACACGGCACCTCTCACGGGCACCTCTCCCTCCCCAAGGAACACGGCACCTCTCACGGGTCGCCTCTCCCACCCCAAGTAACATGGCACCTCTCACGGGTCGTCTCTCCCACCCCAAGTAACACGGCACCTCTCACGGGTCGCCTCTCCCCACCCCAAGTAACACGGCACCTCTCACGGGTCGTCTCTCCCACCCCAAGTAACACGGCACCTCTCACGGGTCGCCTCTCCCCTCCCCAAGTAACACGGCACCTCTCACGGGTCGTCTCTCCCACCCCAAGTAACACGGCACCTCTCACGGGTCGCCTCTCCCCACCCCAAGTAACACGGCACCTCTCACGGGTCGCCTCTCCCCACCCCAAGTAACACGGCACCTCTCACGGGTCGCCTCTCCCCTCCCCAAGTAACACGGCACCTCTCACGGGTCGCCTCTCCCTCCCCAAGTAACACGGCACCTCTCACGGGTCGCCTCTCCCCACCCCAAGTAACACGGCACCTCTCACGGGTCGCCTCTCCCCTCCCCAAGTAACACGGCACCTCTCACGGGTCGCCTCTCCCTCCCCAAGTAACACGGCACCTCTCACGGGTCGCCTCTCCCACCCCAAGTAACACGGCACCTCTCACGGGTCGTCTCTCCCACCCCAAGTAACACGGCACCTCTCACGGGTCGCCTCTCCCCTCCCCAAGTAACACGGCACCTCTCACGGGTCGCCTCTCCCACCCCAAGTAACACGGCACCTCTCACGGGTCGCCTCTCCCCTCCCCAAGTAACACGGCACCTCTCACGGGTCGCCTCTCCCACCCCAAGTAACACGGCACCTCTCACGGGTCGCCTCTCCCCTCCCCAAGTAACACGGCACCTCTCACGGGTCGCCTCTCCCCTCCCCAAGTAACACGGCACCTCTCACGGGTCGCCTCTCCCACCCCAAGTAACACGGCACCTCTCACGGGTCGCCTCTCCCACCCCAAGTAACACGGCACCTCTCACGGGTCGCCTCTCCCACCCCAAGTAACACGGCACCTCTCACGGGTCGCCTCTCCCTCCCCAAGTAACACGGCACCTCTCACGGGTCGCCTCTCCCCTCCCCAAGTAACACGGCACCTCTCACGGGTCGCCTCTCCCTCCCCAAGTAACACGGCACCTCTCACGGGTCGCCTCTCCCACCCCAAGTAACACGGCACCACTCACGGGTCGTCTCTCCCACCCCAAGTAACACGGCACCTCTCACGGGTCGTCTCTCCCCACCCCAAGTAACACGGCACCTCTCACGGGTCGCCTCTCCCACCCCAAGTAACACGGCACCTCTCACGGGTCGTCTCTCCCACCCCAAGTAACACGGCACCTCTCACGGGTCGCCTCTCCCCACCCCAAGTAACACGGCACCTCTCACGGGTCGTCTCTCCCTCCCCAAGTAACACGGCACCTCTCACGGGTCGCCTCTCCCACCCCAAGTAACACGGCACCACTCACGGGTCGTCTCTCCCCACCCCAAGTAACATGGCACCTCTCACGGGTCGCCTCTCCCACCCCAAGTAACACGGCACCTCTCACGGGTCGCCTCTCCCCACCCCAAGTAACACGGCACCTCTCACGGGTCGTCTCTCCCACCCCAAGTAACACGGCACCTCTCACGGGTCGCCTCTCCCCTCCCCAAGTAACACGGCACCTCTCACGGGTCGCCTCTCCCACCCCAAGTAACACGGCACCTCTCACGGGTCGTCTCTCCCCTCCCCAAGTAACACGGCACCTCTCACGGGTCACCTCTCCCCTCCCCAAGTAACACGGCACCTCTCACGGGTCGTCTCTCCCACCCCAAGTAACACGGCACCTCTCACGGGTCGTCTCTCCCCTCCCCAAGTAACACGGCACCTCTCACGGGTCGCCTCTCCCCACCCCAAGTAACACGGCACCTCTCACGGGTCGCCTCTCCCTCCCCAAGTAACACGGCACCTCTCACGGGTCGCCTCTCCCCTCCCCAAGTAACACGGCACCTCTCACGGGTCGCCTCTCCCCACCCCAAGTAACACGGCACCTCTCACGGGTCGCCTCTCCCTCCCCAAGTAACACGGCACCTCTCACGGTCACCTCTCCCCTCCCCAAGTAACACGGCACCTCTCACGGGTCGTCTCTCCCCACCCCAAGTAACACGGCACCTCTCACGGGTCGCCTCTCCCCTCCCCAAGTAACACGGCACCTCTCACGGGTCGTCTCTCCCACCCCAAGTAACACGGCACCTCTCACGGGTCGCCTCTCCCCACCCCAAGTAACACGGCACCTCTCACGGGCACCTCTCCCACCCCAAGTAACACGGCACCTCTCACGGGTCGCCTCTCCCACCCCAAGTAACACGGCACCTCTCACGGGTCGCCTCTCCCACCCCAAGTAACACGGCACCTCTCACGGGTCGCCTCTCCCTCCCCAAGTAACACGGCACCTCTCACGGGTCGCCTCTCCCCTCCCCAAGTAACACGGCACCTCTCACGGGTCGCCTCTCCCACCCCAAGTAACACGGCACCTCTCACGGGTCGCCTCTCCCACCCCAAGTAACACGGCACCTCTCACGGGTCGCCTCTCCCACCCCAAGTAACACGGCACCTCTCACGGGTCGCCTCTCCCACCCCAAGTAACACGGCACCTCTCACGGGTCACCTCTCCCACCCCAAGTAACACGGCACCTCTCACGGGTCGTCTCTCCCACCCCAAGTAACACGGCACCTCTCACGGGTCGCCTCTCCCCACCCCAAGTAACACGGCACCTCTCACGGGTCGCCTCTCCCACCCCAAGTAACACGGCACCTCTCACGGGTCGCCTCTCCCCTCCCCAAGTAACACGGCACCTCTCACGGGTCGTCTCTCCCACCCCAAGTAACACGGCACCTCTCACGGGTCGTCTCTCCCACCCCAAGTAACACGGCACCTCTCACGGGTCACCTCTCCCACCCCAAGTAACACGGCACCTCTCACGGGTCGTCTCTCCCACCCCAAGTAACACGGCACCTCTCACGGGTCGCCTCTCCCCACCCCAAGTAACACGGCACCTCTCACGGGTCGCCTCTCCCACCCCAAGTAACACGGCACCTCTCACGGGTCGCCTCTCCCCTCCCCAAGTAACACGGCACCTCTCACGGGTCGTCTCTCCCACCCCAAGTAACACGGCACCTCTCACGGGTCGTCTCTCCCACCCAAGTAACACGGCACCTCTCACGGGTCGCCTCTCCCACCCCAAGTAACACGGCACCTCTCACGGGTCGCCTCTCCCACCCCAAGTAACACGGCACCTCTCACGGGTCGCCTCTCCCCTCCCCAAGTAACACGGCACCTCTCACGGGTCGTCTCTCCCACCCCAAGTAACACGGCACCTCTCACGGGTCGTCTCTCCCCTCCCCAAGTAACACGGCACCTCTCACGGGTCGTCTCTCCCACCCCAAGTAACACGGCACCTCTCACGGGTCGTCTCTCCCACCCCAAGTAACACGGCACCTCTCACGGGTCGCCTCTCCCCTCCCCAAGTAACACGGCACCTCTCACGGGTCGCCTTTCCCTCCCCAAGTAACACGGCACCTCTCACGGGTCGTCTCTCCCACCCCAAGTAACACGGCACCTCTCACGGGTCGTCCTCTCCCACCCCAAGTAACACGGCACCTCTCACGGGTCGCCTCTCCCACCCCAAGTAACACGGCACCTCTCACGGGTCGTCTCTCCCACCCCAAGTAACACGGCACCTCTCACGGGTCGCCTCTCCCCACCCCAAGTAACACGGCACCTCTCACGGGTCGCCTCTCCCCTCCCCAAGTAACACGGCACCTCTCACGGGTCGCCTCTCCCTCCCCAAGTAACACGGCACCTCTCACGGGTCGTCTCTCCCACCCCAAGTAACACGGCACCTCTCACGGGTCGCCTCTCCCACCCCAAGTAACACGGCACCTCTCACGGGTCGCCTCTCCCCTCCCCAAGTAACACGGCACCTCTCACGGGTCGTCTCTCCCTCCCCAAGTAACACGGCACCTCTCACGGGTCGCCTCTCCCCTCCCCAAGTAACACGGCACCTCTCACGGGTCGCCTCTCCCCACCCCAAGTAACACGGCACCTCTCACGGGTCGCCTCTCCCCACCCCAAGTAACACGGCACCTCTCACGGGTCGCCTCTCCCCACCCCAAGTAACACGGCACCTCTCACGGGTCGCCTCTCCCCTCCCCAAGTAACACGGCACCTCTCACGGGTCGCCTCTCCCACCCCAAGTAACACGGCACCTCTCACGGGTCGCCTCTCCCACCCCAAGTAACACGGCACCTCTCACGGGTCGTCTCTCCCCTCCCCAAGTAACACGGCACCTCTCACGGGTCGCCTCTCCCCTCCCCAAGTAACACGGCACCTCTCACGGGTCGCCTCTCCCTCCCCAAGTAACACGGCACCTCTCACGGGTCGTCTCTCCCACCCCAAGTAACACGGCACCTCTCACGGGTCGCCTCTCCCACCCCAAGTAACACGGCACCTCTCACGGGTCGTCTCTCCCACCCCAAGTAACACGGCACCTCTCACGGGTCGCCTCTCCCACCCCAAGTAACACGGCACCTCTCACGGGTCGTCTCTCCCTCCCCAAGTAACACGGCACCTCTCACGGGTCGCCTCTCCCTCCCCAAGTAACACGGCACCTCTCACGGGTCGCCTCTCCCTCCCCAAGTAACACGGCACCTCTCACGGGTCGTCTCTCCCTCCCCAAGTAACACGGCACCTCTCACGGGTCGCCTCTCCCACCCCAAGTAACACGGCACCTCTCACGGGTCGTCTCTCCCACCCCAAGTAACACGGCACCTCTCACGGGTCGCCTCTCCCCACCCCAAGTAACACGGCACCTCTCACGGGTCGTCTCTCCCACCCCAAGTAACACGGCACCTCTCACGGGTCGCCTCTCCCCTCCCCAAGTAACACGGCACCTCTCACGCGTCGCCTCTCCCCACCCCAAGTAACACGGCACCTCTCACGGGTCGCCTCTCCCACCCCAAGTAACACGGCACCTCTCACGGGTCGCCTCTCCCACCCCAAGTAACACGGCACCTCTCACGGGTCGCCTCTCCCCTCCCCAAGTAACACGGCACCTCTCACGGGTCGTCTCTCCCCTCCCCAAGTAACACGGCACCTCTCACGGGTCGCCTCTCCCCACCCCAAGTAACCCGGCACCTCTCACGGGTCGCCTCTCCCCACCCCAAGTAACACGGCACCTCTCACGGGTCGCCTCTCCCCTCCCCAAGTAACACGGCACCTCTCACGGGTCGCCTCTCCCCTCCCCAAGTAACACGGCACCTCTCACGGGTCGCCTCTCCCTCCCCAAGTAACACGGCACCTCTCACGGGTCGCCTCTCCCCTCCCCAAGTAACACGGCACCTCTCACGGGTCGCCTCTCCCACCCCAAGTAACACGGCACCTCTCACGGGTCGCCTCTCCCACCCCAAGTAACACGGCACCTCTCACGGGTCGCCTCTCCCACCCCAAGTAACACGGCACCTCTCACGGGTCGCCTCTCCCACCCCAAGTAACACGGCACCTCTCACGGGTCGACCTCTCCCACCCCAAGTAACACGGCACCTCTCACGGGTCGTCTCTCCCACCCCAAGTAACACGGCACCTCTCACGGGTCGCCTCTCCCCTCCCCAAGTAACACGGCACCTCTCACGGGTCGTCTCTCCCACCCCAAGTAACACGGCACCTCTCACGGGTCGTCTCTCCCACCCCAAGTAACACGGCACCTCTCACGGGTCGCCTCTCCCACCCCAAGTAACACGGCACCTCTCACGGGTCGCCTCTCCCCTCCCCAAGTAACACGGCACCTCTCACGGGTCGTCTCTCCCACCCCAAGTAACACGGCACCTCTCACGGGTCGTCTCTCCCTCCCCAAGTAACACGGCACCTCTCACGGGTCGCCTCTCCCACCCCAAGTAACACGGCACCTCTCACGGGTCGCCTCTCCCCACCCCAAGTAACACGGCACCTCTCACGGGTCGCCTCTCCCACCCCAAGTAACACGGCACCTCTCACGGGTCGTCTCTCCCTCCCCAAGTAACACGGCACCTCTCACGGGTCGTCTCTCCCTCCCCAAGTAACACGGCACCTCTCACGGGTCGTCTCTCCCTCCCAAGTAACACGGCACCTCTCACGGGTCGCTTCTCCCACCCCAAGTAACACGGCACCTCTCACGGGTCGCCTCTCCCCTCCCCAAGTAACACGGCACCTCTCACGGGTCGTCTCTCCCCTCCCCAAGTAACACGGCACCTCTCACGGGTCGCCTCTCCCACCCCAAGTAACACGGCACCTCTCACGGGTCGCCTCTCCCACCCCAAGTAACACGGCACCTCTCACGGGTCGCCTCTCCCACCCCAAGTAACACGGCACCTCTCACGGGTCGTCTCTCCCCTCCCCAAGTAACACGGCACCTCTCACGGGTCGCCTCTCCCCTCCCCAAGTAACACGGCACCTCTCACGGGTCGTCTCTCCCTCCCCAAGTAACACGGCACCTCTCACGGGTCGCCTCTCCCTCCCCAAGTAACACGACACCTCTCACGGGTCGTCTCTCCCCTCCCCAAGTAACACGGCACCTCTCACGGGTCGCCTCTCCCCACCCCAAGTAACACGGCACCTCTCACGGGTCGCCTCTCCCACCCCAAGTAACACGGCACCTCTCACGGGTCGCCTCTCCCTCCCCAAGTAACACGGCACCTCTCACGGGTCGTCTCTCCCACCCCAAGTAACACGGCACCTCTCACGGGTCGCCTCTCCCCACCCCAAGTAACACAGCACCTCTCACGGGTCGCCTCTCCCCACCCCAAGTAACACGGCACCTCTCACGGGTCGTCTCTCCCACCCCAAGTAACACGGCACCTCTCACGGGTCGCCTCTCCCCTCCCCAAGTAACACGCCACCTCTCACGGGTCGCCTCTCCCACCCCAAGTAACACGTCACCTCTCACGGGTCGCCTCTCCCACCCCAAGGAACACGGCACCTCTCACGGGTCGTCTCTCCCCTCCTTGACCAAACTAAGGCTGCGACCTGCTGGCGCTGAGCGCGCTCTTGCTTTCCAAGCATGAGCGCCGGGTGTCCTGGCTATTTTGCAAGTGCGTGCGTGGGGGGGGGGGGCATTGGGGGCTTGCTGAGCGCGCTTCAAACTCTTTTTTTTTTTTCCCCAAGCGCCAAATGTAGTCCCCCCTGACCAACGTAACCCGGCACCTCTCACGGGTCGCCTCTCCCCACCCTGACCAACGTAACCCGGCACCTCTCACGGGTCGCCTCTCCCCACCCTGACCAACGTAACCCGGCACCTCTCCCCACCCTGACCAACGTAACCCGGCACCTCTCACGAGTCACCTCTCCCCACCCTGACTAAAGTAACCCGGCACCTCTCACGGGTCGCCTCTCCCCACCCTGACCAACGTAACCCGGCACCTCTCCCCTCCCTGACCAACGTAACCCGGCACCTCTCACGAGTCACCTCTCCCCACCCTGACTAAAGTAACCCGGCACCTCTCACGGGTCGCCTCTCCCCACCCTGACCAACGTAACCCGGCACCTCTCACGGGTCGCCTCTCCCCACCCTGACCAACGTAACCCGGCACCTCTCCCCACCCTGACCAACGTAACACGGTACCTCTCACGGGTCGCCTCTCCCCACCCTGACCAACGTAACCCGGCACCTCTCACGGGTCGCCTCTCCCCACCCTGACCAACGTAACACGGCACCTCTCACGGGTCGCCTCTCCCCACCCTGACCAACGTAACCCGGCACCTCTCACGGGTCGCCTCTCCCCACCCTGACCAACGTAACCCGGCACCTCTCCCCACCCTGACCAACGTAACCCGGCACCTCTCACGGGTCGCCTCTCCCCACCCTGACCAACGTAACCCGGCACCTCTCACGGGTCGCCTCTCCCCACCCTGACCAACGTAACCCGGCACCTCTCACGGGTCGCCTCTCCCCACCCTGACCAACGTAACCCGGCACCTCTCACGGGTCGCCTCTCCCCACCCTGACCAACGTAACCCGGCACCTCTCACGGGTCGCCTCTCCCCACCCTGACCAACGTAACCCGGCACCTCTCACGGGTCGCCTCTCCCCACCCTGACCAACGTAACCCGGCACCTCTCACGGGTCACCTCTCCCCACCCTGACCAACGTAACCCGGCACCTCTCCCCACCCTGACCAACGTAACCCGGCACCTCTCACGGGTCGCCTCTCCCCACCCTGACCAACGTAACCCGGCACCTCTCACGGGTCGCCTCTCCCCACCCTGACCAACGTAACCCGGCACCTCTCACGGGTCACCTCTCCCCACCCTGACCAACGTAACCCGGCACCTCTCACGGGTCGCCTCTCCCCACCCTGACCAACGTAACCCGGCACCTCTCACGGGTCGCCTCTCCCCACCCTGACCAACGTAACCCGGCACCTCTCACGGGTCGCCTCTCCCCACCCTGACCAACGTAACCCGGCACCTCTCACGGGTCGCCTCTCCCCACCCTGACCAACGTAACCCGGCACCTCTCACAGGTCGCCTCTCCCCACCCTGACCAACGTAACCCGGCACCTCTCACGGGTCGCCTCTCCCCACCCTGACCAACGTAACCCGGCACCTCTCACGGGTCGCCTCTCCCCACCCTGACCAACGTAACCCGGCACCTCTCACGGGTCGCCTCTCCCCACCCTGACCAACGTAACCCGGCACCTCTCACGGGTCGCCTCTCCCCACCCTGACCAACGTAACCCGGCACCTCTCACGAGTCACCTCTCCCCACCCTGACTAAAGTAACCCGGCACCTCTCACGGGTCGCCTCTCCCCACCCTGACCAACGTAACCCGGCACCTCTCACGGGTCGCCTCTCCCCACCCTGACCAACGTAACCCGGCACCTCTCACGGGTCGCCTCTCCCCACCCTGACCAACGTAACCCGGCACCTCTCACAGGTCGCCTCTCCCCACCCTGACCAAAGGTTATCTCCCTGCAGGTTGACGAATGTGCCATCAACTTGTGGAACTGGGCTGTGACGAAGAGGGCAGAAGATGCCATCACTGAGAAGGACAGAGCCACGCGTAAGAACAGCTGTCAGGGCTCATTCTGAGCTGCACGGGGAGAGCAAGCAGCCCAGGCATAATAATAATAATAATAATAATAATAATAATATCTTAAAACGTAATCTGTTTTTGCACTCACACCTTCTAAATTATTTGGTACAAGCACCCAAAAGAAATAAAGGTTTATTAATGGAGGGAGTGTGGGTGGGGGGTGGGAGCGGACGGGAGAAAGAGGGCGGAACATGTAACGTGGAAGAGTTGCCGCTGTCCGACTCCTGTTGATGGTGCTGTGCTGGGGAAGAAGTTATTCTCCAGATAACACCCGCTCTGCTTTTGTATCAGTTATTGCATAAGATGAGTTCAATCACAGAATATACAGCACTTCTTTAGTTGCGGGACCACTCCCAATAACGCCACGTTGCAATTTTTATAAAACGATGATAACAAAACAGTCATCAGTTCCAAAGTGTTTTCCATGAAAGTTTCTCAAGGTATGCGTACGCTGCCCGGCGGGCACTCTGGGTGCGTACGCTGCCCGGCGGGCACTCTGGGTGCGTACGCTGCCCGGCGGGCACTCTGGGTGCGTACGCTGCCCGGCGGGCACTCTGGGTGCGTACGCTGCCCGGCGGGCACTCTGGGTGCGTACGCTGCCCGGCGGGCACTCTGGGTGCGGCTGCACGGCGGGCACTCTGGGTGCGTACGCTGCACGGCGGGCACTCTGGGTGCGTACGCTGCCCGGCGGGCACTCTGGGTGCGTACGCTGCCCGGCGGGCACTCTGGGTGCGTACGCTGCCCGGCGGGCACTCTGGGTGCGTACGCTGCCCGGCGGGCACTCTGGGTGCGGCTGCACGGCGGGCACTCTGGGTGCGTACGCTGCCCGGCGGGCACTCTGGGTGCGTACGCTGCCCGGCGGGCACTCTGGGTGCGGCTGCACGGCGGGCACTCTGGGTGCGTACGCTGCCCGGCGGGCACTCTGGGTGCGTACGCTGCCCGGCGGGCACTCTGGGTGCGTACGCTGCCCGGCGGGCACTCTGGGTGCGTACGCTGCACGGCGGGCACTCTGGGTGCGGCTGCACGGCGGGCACTCTGGGTGCGGCTGCACGGCGGGCACTCTGGGTGCGGTTGCACGGCGGGCACTCTGGGTGCGTACGCTGCCCGGCGGGCACTCTGGGTGCGGCTGCACGGCGGGCACTCTGGGTGCGGCTGCACGGCGGGCACTCTGGGTGCGGCTGCACGGCGGGCACTCTGGGTGCGTACGCTGCCCGGCGGGCACTCTGGGTGCGGCTGCACGGCGGGCACTCTGGGTGCGGCTGCACGGCGGGCACTCTGGGTGCGGCTGCACGGCGGGCACTCTGGGTGCGGCTGCACGGTGGGCACTCTGGGTGCGGCTGCACGGCGGGCACTCTGGGTGCGTACGCTGCCCGGCGGGCACTCTGGGTGCGGCTGCACGGTGGGCACTCTGGGTGCGGCTGCCCGGCGGGCACTCTGGGTGCGGCTGCACGGCGGGCACTCTGGGTGCGGCTGCCCGGCGGGCTCTCTGGGTGCGGCTGCACGGTGGGCTCTCTGGGTGCGGCTGCACGGCGGGCTCTCTGGGTGCGGCTGCCCGGCGGGCACTCTGGGTGCGGCTGCACGGCGGGCTCTCTGGGTGCGGCTGCCCGGCGGGCTCTCTGGGTGCGGCTGCACGGCGGGCTCTCTGGGTGCGGCTGCCCGGCGGGCACTCTGGGTGCGGCTGCCCGGCGGGCACTCTGGGTGCGGCTGCCCGGCGGGCTCTCTGGGTGCGGCTGCCCGGCGGGCTCTCTGGGTGCGGCTGCACGGCGGGCTCTCTGGGTGCGGCTGCCCGGCGGGCACTCTGGGTGCGGCTGCACGGTGGGCACTCTGGGTGCGGCTGCCCGGCGGGCACTCTGGGTGCGGCTGCACGGCGGGCACTCTGGGTGCGTACGCTGCCCGGCGGGCACTCTGGGTGCGGCTGCACGGTGGGCACTCTGGGTGCGGCTGCCCGGCGGGCACTCTGGGTGCGTACGCTGCACGGCGGGCACTCTGGGTGCGGCTGCACGGCGGGCTCTCTGGGTGCGGCTGCACGGCGGGCACTCTGGGTGCGGCTGCCCGGCGGGCACTCTGGGTGCGTACGCTGCCCGGCGGGCACTCTGGGTGCGTACGCTGCCCGGCGGGCACTCTGGGTGCGTACGCTGCCCGGCGGGCACTCTGGGTGCGTACGCTGCCCGGCGGGCACTCTGGGTGCGTACGCTGCCCGGCGGGCACTCTGGGTGCGTACGCTGCCCGGCGGGCACTCTGGGTGCGTACGCTGCCCGGCGGGCACTCTGGGTGCGTACGCTGCACGGCGGGCACTCTGGGTGCGGCTGCACGGCGGGCACTCTGGGTGCGGCTGCACGGCGGGCACTCTGGGTGCGGCTGCCCGGCGGGCACTCTGGGTGCGTACGCTGCCCGGCGGGCACTCTGGGTGCGGCTGCACGGCGGGCACTCTGGGTGCGGCTGCACGGCGGGCTCTCTGGGTGCGGCTGCCCGGCGGGCACTCTGGGTGCGGCTGCACGGCGGGCACTCTGGGTGCGGCTGCCCGGCGGGCACTCTGGGTGCGGCTGCACGGCGGGCACTCTGGGTGCGGCTGCACGGCGGGCACTCTGGGTGCGGCTGCCCGGCGGGCACTCTGGGTGCGGCTGCACGGCGGGCTCTCTGGGTGCGGCTGCACGGCGGGCACTCTGGGTGCGGCTGCACGGCGGGCTCTCTGGGTGCGGCTGCACGGCGGGCACTCTGGGTGCGGCTGCACGGCGGGCTCTCTGGGTGCGGCTGCCCGGCGGGCTCTCTGGGTGCGGCTGCACGGCGGGCTCTCTGGGTGCGGCTGCACGGCGGGCACTCTGGGTGCGGCTGCACGGCGGGCTCTCTGGGTGCGTACGCTGCACGGCGGGCACTCTGGGTGCGTACGCTGCACGGCGGGCACTCTGGGTGCGGCTGCACGGCGGGCTCTCTGGGTGCGGCTGCACGGCGGGCACTCTGGGTGCGTACGCTGCCCGGCGGGCACTCTGGGTGCGGCTGCACGGCGGGCACTCTGGGTGCGGCTGCACGGCGGGCACTCTGGGTGCGGCTGCACGGCGGGCACTCTGGGTGCGGCTGCACGGCGGGCTCTCTGGGTGCGGCTGCACGGCGGGCACTCTGGGTGCGGCTGCACGGCGGGCACTCTGGGTGCGGCTGCACGGCGGGCACTCTGGGTGCGGCTGCACGGCGGGCACTCTGGGTGCGTACGCTGCCCGGCGGGCACTCTGGGTGCGTACGCTGCCCGGCGGGCACTCTGGGTGCGGCTGCACGGCGGGCTCTCTGGGTGCGGCTGCCCGGCGGGCACTCTGGGTGCGGCTGCACGGCGGGCACTCTGGGTGCGGCTGCCCGGCGGGCACTCTGGGTGCGGCTGCACGGCGGGCACTCTGGGTGCGGCTGCACGGCGGGCACTCTGGGTGCGGCTGCCCGGCGGGCACTCTGGGTGCGGCTGCACGGCGGGCACTCTGGGTGCGGCTGCACGGCGGGCTCTCTGGGTGCGGCTGCACGGCGGGCTCTCTGGGTGCGGCTGCACGGCGGGCACTCTGGGTGCGGCTGCACGGCGGGCTCTCTGGGTGCGGCTGCCCGGCGGGCTCTCTGGGTGCGGCTGCACGGCGGGCTCTCTGGGTGCGGCTGCACGGCGGGCACTCTGGGTGCGGCTGCACGGCGGGCTCTCTGGGTGCGTACGCTGCACGGCGGGCACTCTGGGTGCGTACGCTGCACGGCGGGCACTCTGGGTGCGGCTGCACGGCGGGCTCTCTGGGTGCGGCTGCACGGCGGGCACTCTGGGTGCGTACGCTGCCCGGCGGGCACTCTGGGTGCGGCTGCACGGCGGGCACTCTGGGTGCGGCTGCACGGCGGGCACTCTGGGTGCGGCTGCACGGCGGGCTCTCTGGGTGCGGCTGCACGGCGGGCACTCTGGGTGCGGCTGCACGGCGGGCACTCTGGGTGCGGCTGCACGGCGGGCACTCTGGGTGCGTACGCTGCCCGGCGGGCACTCTGGGTGCGTACGCTGCCCGGCGGGCACTCTGGGTGCGGCTGCACGGCGGGCACTCTGGGTGCGGCTGCACGGCGGGCACTCTGGGTGCGTACGCTGCCCGGCGGGCACTCTGGGTGCGGCTGCACGGCGGGCACTCTGGGTGCGGCTGCACGGCGGGCACTCTGGGTGCGGCTGCACGGCGGGCACTCTGGGTGCGTACGCTGCACGGCGGGCACTCTGGGTGCGGCTGCACGGCGGGCACTCTGGGTGCGGCTGCACGGCGGGCACTCTGGGTGCGGCTGCACGGCGGGCTCTCTGGGTGCGGCTGCACGGCGGGCTCTCTGGGTGCGGCTGCACGGCGGGCACTCTGGGTGCGTACGCTGCCCGGCGGGCACTCTGGG
>NW_027454765.1:27500-61112 GCF_040206685.1 Ascaphus truei
CGCTATGGGGCGTGCGCTCTCTCTTCTTTTCTAATATATATATATATATATATCAGTGGTTAGATTACAGAAAAGGGATTATAAGAATATACAATTAGAGTAAATATAGAACAGGTCCCTAAAATAACAGGATAAAACAAATCCCTATACAATACTTTACCGTATGCCATAGGGTTTCCCCAGAGAGGTCACTGGCGTAGAAATATGAGAATTCACGTGTTTGGTCCAAAACACACCTCTGTTGAACTCTGATTTCATAACTCCAGAGCAAACCTTTTATATACCATTCTTTTCCCATTGGGAACCACATAAGCCCGCCCCTATCACCAATCAGCTGATGGGGTGACAGTTTTACGACTTAGGAAAAAACCCTGCTCTAAATAGGCGTGTACATTTTTTACTCAATATATAAACACGCATAACTTAATTTCACCAAAACTTAGACACACGTGAGTCATAGAAATGGATTTAGGCGATTGAGTTACGGTGTCTCCGCGCATCTGTTATTTTTAAAGTAGCAAATCTCCCCCCTGATCCCCAATACAACAGCAGCAAATCTTCCTCCCTGATCCCCAATACTACAGCTGCAAATCTTCCTCCCTGATCCCCAATACTACAGCAGCAAATCTTCCCCCCCTGATCCCCAATACTACGGCAGCAAATCTTCCTCCCTGATCCCCAATACTACAGCAGCAAATCTCCCCCCTGATCCCCAATACTACAGCAGCAAATCTTCCCCCCTGATCCCCAATACTGCGGCAGCAAATCTTCCTCCCTGATCCCCAATACTACAGCAGCAAATCTCCCCCCCTGATCCCCAATACTACAGCAGCAAATCTTCCTCCCTGATCCCCAATACTACAGCAGCAAATCTTCCTCCCTGATCCCCAATACTACAGCAGCAAATCTTCCCCCCTGATCCCCAATACTACAGCAGCAAATCTTCCCCCCTGATCCCCAATACTACAGCAGCAAATCTTCCCCACCTGATCCCCAATACTACAGCTGCAAATCTTCCTCCCTGATCCCCAATACTACAGCAGCAAATCTTCCCCCCTGATCCCCAATACTACAGCAGCAAATCTTCCCCCCCTGATCCCCAATACTACAGCAGCAAATCTTCCCCCCCTGATCCCCAATACTACAGCAGCAAATCTTCCCCCCCTGATCCCCAATACTACAGCAGCAAATCTTCCCCCCTGATCCCCAATACTACAGCAGCAAATCTTCCCCCCTGATCCCCAATACTACAGCAGCAAATCTTCCCCCCTGATCCCCAATACTACAGCAGCAAATCTTCCTCCCTGATCCCCAATACTACAGCAGCAAATCTTCCTCCCTGATCCCCAATACTACGGCAGCAAATCTTCCCCCCTGATCCCCAATACTACAGCAGCAAATCTCCCCCCCTGATCCCCAATACTACAGCAGCAAATCTCCCCCCTGATCCCCAATACTACAGCAGCAAATCTTCCTCCCTGATCCCCAATACTACGGAAGCAAATCTTCCCCCCTGATCCCCAATACTACGGAAGCAAATCTCCCCCCTGATCCCCAATACTACAGCAGCAAATCTTCCCCCCTGATCCCCAATACTACAGCAGCAAATCTTCCCCCCTGATCCCCAATACTACAGCAGCAAATCTTCCTCCCTGATCCCCAATACTACGGCAGCAAATCTTCCCCCCTGATCCCCAATACTACAGCAGCAAATCTTCCTCCCTGATCCCCAATACTACGGCAGCAAATCTTCCCCCCTGATCCCCAATACTACAGCAGCAAATCTCCCTCCCTGATCCCCAATACTACAGCAGCAAATCTCCCCCCTGATCCCCAATACTACAGCAGCAAATCTTCCTCCCTGATCCCCAATACTACGGAAGCAAATCTTCCCCCCTGATCCCCAATACTACGGAAGCAAATCTCCCTCCCTGATCCCCAATACTACAGCAGCAAATCTTCCCCCCTGATCCCCAATACTACAGCAGCAAATCTTCCCCCCTGATCCCCAATACTACAGCAGCAAATCTTCCTCCCTGATCCCCAATACTACAGCAGCAAATCTTCCCCCCTGATCCCCAATACTACAGAAGCAAATCTTCCTCCCTGATCCCCAATACTACAGCAGCAAATCT
Source organism: Ascaphus truei (assembly GCF_040206685.1). Lineage (NCBI taxonomy): Eukaryota > Metazoa > Chordata > Amphibia > Anura > Ascaphidae > Ascaphus > Ascaphus truei. Next base: position 29,636 of record NW_027454765.1, read on the forward strand.
TCCCCCCTGATCCCCAATACTACAGCAGCAAATCTTCCCCCCATATCCCCAATACTACGGAAGCAAATCTTCCCCCCTGATCCCCAATACTGCAGCAGCAAATCTCCCCCCCTGATCCCCAATACTACAGCAGCAAATCTTCCTCCCTGGTCCCCAATACTACAGCAGCAAATCACCCCCCTGATCCCCAATACTTCGGAAGCAAATCTTCCTCCCTGATCCCCAATACTACGGAAGCAAATCTTCCCCCCTGATCCCCAATACTACGGAAGCAAATCTTCCTCCCTGATCCCCAATACTACAGCAGCAAATCTTGCCCCCTGATCCCCAATACTACAGCAGCAAATTTTCCTCCCCTGATCCCCAATACTACAGCAGCAAATCTTCCCCCCTGATCCCCAATACTACAGCAGCAAATCTTCCCCCCTGATCCCCAATACTACAGCAGCAAATCCCCCCCTGATCCCCAATACTACGGCAGCAAATCTCCCCCCTGATCCCCAATACTACGGCAGCAAAACTCCCCCCTGATCCCCAATACTACAGCAGCAAATCTCCCCCCTGATCCCCAATACTACAGCAGCAAATCTTCCTCCCCTGATCCCCAATACTACAGCAGCAAATCTCCCCCCTGATCCCCAATACTACAGCAGCAAATCTTCCCCCCTGATCCCCAATACTACAGCAGCAAATCTTCCGCCCCTGATCCCCAATACTACAGCAGCAAATCTCCCCCCTGATCCCCAATACTACAGCAGCAAATCTTCCCCCCTGATCCCCAATACTACAGCAGCAAATCTTCCTCCCTGATCCCCAATACTACAGCAGCAAATCTCCCCCCTGATCCCCAGTACTACAGCAGCAAATCTCCCCCCTGATCCCCAATACTACAGCAGCAAATCTCTCCCCTGACCCCCAATACTACAGCAGCAAATCTCCCCCCTGACCCCAGTACAGTCAATTTCCTTTGGATCAGAGCGGACACTTTTAGGGGACTATGACCGTACCTAGAGATGTGTAAGTGTGCCCGTGTCATTACGCAGGAAGCCAGCGACACCCCGGCCTCCTCAGGACACCGTTTCCAGATTGCCAGTGTAATCGCAGGAAATAGGAGCTGGTGACAGGGGAGGCCTCACGTTGCTTGCCATTATTACAGATGACCATGAAGACTGGGAAAGGCTGGCTGGATGCGGGGAAGCCTGACCGTGCCGATGGATTCCTTGAAATCGCTTTGAATGTAAGTGACCATCGGGCTGGTTGTTGGAATGGAGGCAGTGGGCACAATTCCCAGCGTGGCCGGTGGGCTGGCTTGTGAAGGTGTGACTGGGTGGTCCTTTCCAGAGCCTGGAGAAGCTGTATACCATGCTGGTACGAAGCAACCCCCAGGAGGCGGAGGTGAACATGCACAAGCTCTACGTGGAGAAGGATCTGTTCAAAGTGCTGACATACCAGGCAGAGGCAGTATGTTCTACCCCTCGTACAGACGCGTACTCTATATGTTCTACCCCTCGTACAGACGCATACACACAGCGCATACTCTCTATGTTCTACCCCTCGTACAGACGCATACTCTATATGTTCTACCCCTCGTACAGACACATACACACAGCGCATACGCTATATGTTCTAACCCCTCTTACAGACGCTTACACACAGCGCATACGCTATATGTTCTTACCCCTCGTACAGACGCATACACACAGCGCATACGCTATATGTTCTACCCCTCGTACAGACGCATACACAGCGCATACGCTATATGTTCTACCCCTCGTACAGACGCATACACACAGTGCATACGCTATATGTTCTACCCCTCGTACAGACGCACACACACAGCGCATACGCTATATGTTCTAACCCCTCTTACAGACGCACACACACAGCGCATACGCTATATGTCCTACCCCTCTTACAGACACATACATACAGCGCATATGCTATATGTTCTACCCCCTCTTACAGACGCACACACACAGCGCATACGCTATATGTCCTACCCCTCTTACAGACGCACACACACAGCGCATACGCTATATGTCCTACCCCTCTTACAGACACATACACACAGCGCATACGCTATATGTTCTACCCCTCGTACAGACGCATACACAGCGCATACGCTATATGTTCTACCCCTCGTACAGACGCATACACACAGTGCACACGCTATATGTTTTACCCCTCGTACAGACGCTTACACACAGCGCATACGCTATATGTTCTTACCCCTCTTACAGACGCATACACACAGCGCATACGCTATATGTTCTACCCCTCGTACAGACGCATACACAGCGCATACGCTATATGTTCTACCCCTCGTACAGACGCATACACACAGTGCATACGCTATATGTTCTACCCCTCGTACAGACGCACACACAGCGCATACGCTATATGTTCTAACCCCTCTTACAGACGCACACACACAGCGCATACGCTATATGTCCTACCCCTCTTACAGACACATACACACAGCGCATACGCTATATGTTCTAACCCCTCTTACAGACGCATACACACAGCGCATATTCTATATGTTCTAACCCCTCTTACAGACGCATACACACAGCGCATACGCTATATGTTCTAACCCCTCTTACAGACACATACACACAGCGCATACTCTATATGTTCTAACCCCTCGTACAGACGCATACACACAGCGCATACGCTATATGTTCTACCCCTCGTACAGACGCATACACACAGCGCATACGCTATATGTTCTACCCCTCTTACAGACACATACACACAGCGCATACTCTATATGTTCTACCCCTCTTACAGACACATACACACAGCGCATACGCTATATGTTCTAACCCCTCTTACAGACGCATACACACAGCGCATACTCTATATGTTCTAACCCCTCTTACAGACGCATACACACAGCGCATACGCTATATGTTCTAACCCCTCTTACAGACACATACACACAGTGCATACTCTATATGTCCTACCCCTCTTACAGACGCATACACACAGCGCATACTCTATATGTCCTACCCCTCTTACAGACACAGACGCATACACACAGCGCATACGCTATATGTTCTAACCCCTCTTACAGACGCATACACACAGCGCATACTCTATATGTCCTACCCCTCTTACAGACGCATACACACAGCGCATACTCTATATGTCCTACCCCTCTTACAGACACAGACGCATACACACAGCGCATACGCTATATGTTCTAACCCCTCTTACAGACGCATACACAGCGCATACTCTATATGTTCTAACCCCTCTTACAGACGCATACACACAGCGCATACTCTATATGTTCTACCCCTCTTACAGACGCATACACACAGCGCATACGCTATATGTTCTACCCCTCGTACAGACACATACACACAGCGCATACGCTATATGTTCTAACCCCTCTTACAGACACATACACACAGCGCATACGCTATATGTTCTAACCCCTCTTACAGACGCATACACACAGCGCATACGCTATATGTTCTAACCCCTCTTACAGACACATACACACAGCGCATACTCTATATGTCCTACCCCTCTTACAGACACATACACACAGCGCATACGCTATATGTTCTAACCCCTCTTACAGACGCATACACACAGCGCATACGCTATATGTTCTACCCCTCGTACAGACGCATACACACAGCGCATACGCTATATGTACTACCCCTCGTACAGACACATACACACAGCGCATACGCTATATGTTCTAACCCCTCTTACAGACACATACACACAGCGCATACGCTATATGTTCTACCCCTCTTACAGACGCATACACACAGCGCATACGCTATATGTTCTAACCCCTCTTACAGACACATACACACAGCGCATACGCTATATGTTCTACCCCTCTTACAGACGCATACACACAGCGCATACTCTATATGTTCTACCCCTCGTACAGACGCATACACACAGCGCATACGCTATATGTACTACCCCTCGTACAGACACATACACACAGCGCATACGCTATATGTTCTAACCCCTCTTACAGACACATACACACAGCGCATACGCTATATGTTCTAACCCCTCTTACAGACGCATACACACAGCGCATACGCTATATGTTCTAACCCCTCTTACAGACACATACACACAGCGCATACTCTATATGTCCTACCCCTCTTACAGACACATACACACAGCGCATACGCTATATGTTCTAACCCCTCTTACAGACGCATACACACAGCGCATACGCTATATGTTCTACCCCTCGTACAGACGCATACACACAGCGCATACGCTATATGTACTACCCCTCGTACAGACACATACACACAGCGCATACGCTATATGTTCTAACCCCTCTTACAGACACATACACACAGCGCATACGCTATATGTTCTACCCCTCTTACAGACGCATACACACAGCGCATACGCTATATGTTCTAACCCCTCTTACAGACACATACACACAGCGCATACGCTATATGTTCTACCCCTCTTACAGACGCATACACACAGCGCATACTCTATATGTTCTACCCCTCGTACAGACGCATACACACAGCGCATACGCTATATGTACTACCCCTCGTACAGACACATACACACAGCGCATACGCTATATGTTCTAACCCCTCTTACAGACACATACACACAGCGCATACGCTATATGTTCTACCCCTCTTACAGACGCATACACACAGCGCATACGCTATATGTTCTAACCCCTCTTACAGACGCATACACAGCGCATACGCTATATGTCCTACCCCTCTTACAGACACATACACACAGCGCATACGCTATATGTTCTAACCCCTCTTACAGACACATACACACAGCGCATACGCTATATGTTCTAACCCCTCTTACAGACGCATACACACAGCGCATACGCTATATGTTCTACCCCTCTTACAGACGCATACACACAGCGCATACGCTATATGTTCTACCCCTCGTACAGACGCATACACACAGCGCATACGCTATATGTTCTACCCCTCGTACAGACGCATACACACAGCGCATACTCTATATGTTCTACCCCTCTTACAGACACATACACACAGCGCATACGCTATATGTTCTACCCCTCTTACAGACACATACACACAGCGCTTACGCTATATGTTCTACCCCTCGTACAGACGCATACACACAGCGCATACTCTATATGTTCTACCCATCTTACAGACGCATACACACAGCGCATACTCTATATGTTCTACCCCTCGTACAGACGCACACACAGCGCATACGCTATATGTTCTACCCCTCTTACAGACACATACACACAGCGCATACGCTATATGTTCTAACCCCTCTTACAGACGCATACACAAAGCGCATACGCTATATGTTCTAACCCCTCTTACAGACGCATACACACAGCACATACGCTATATGTTCTAACCCCTCTTACAGACGCATACACACAGCGCATACGCTATATGTTCTACGCCTCTTACAGACGCATACACACAGCACATACGCTATATGTTCTACCCCTCGTACAGACGCATACACACAGCGCATACGCTAATGTTCTAACCCCTCTTACAGACACATACACACAGCGCTTACGCTATATGTTCTACCCCTCGTACAGACGCATACACACAGCGCATACTCTATATGTTCTACCCATCTTACAGACGCATACACACAGCGCATACTCTATATGTTCTACCCCTCGTACAGACGCACACACAGCGCATACGCTATATGTTCTAACCCCTCTTACAGACGCATACACACAGCGCATACGCTATATGATCTAACCCCTCTTACAGACGCATACACACAGCGCATACGCTATATGTTCTACCCCTCGTACAGACGCATACACACAGCGCATACGCTATATGTTCTAACCCCTCTTACAGACACATACACACAGCGCATACTCTATATGTTCTAACCCCTCTTACAGACACATACACACAGCGCATATTCTATATGTTCTAACCCCTCTTACAGACGCATACACACAGCGCATACGCTATATGTTCTAACCCCTCTTACAGACGCATACACACAGCGCATACGCTATATGTTCTACCCCTCTTACAGACGCATACACACAGCGCATACGCTATATGTTCTACCCCTCTTACAGACACATACACACAGCTCATACGCTATATGTTCTACCCCTCTTACAGACACATACAGACAGCGCATACGCTATATGTTCTACCCCTCTTACAGACACATACACACAGCGCATACTCTATATGTTCTACCCCTCGTACAGACGCACACACACAGCGCATACGCTATATGTCCTACCCCTCTTACAGACACATACACACAGCGCATATGCTATATGTTCTACCCCCTCTTACAGACGCACACACACAGCGCATACGCTATATGTCCTACCCCTCTTACAGACGCACACACACAGCGCATACGCTATATGTCCTACCCCTCTTACAGACACATACACACAGCGCATACGCTATATGTTCTAACCCCTCTTACAGACGCATACACACAGCGCATACTCTATATGTTCTACCCCTCGTACAGACGCACACACAGCGCATACGCTATATGTTCTAACCCCTCTTACAGACGCATACACACAGCGCATACGCTATATGTTCTAACCCCTCTTACAGACGCATACACACAGCGCATACGCTATATGTTCTACCCCTCGTACAGACGCATACACACAGCGCATACGCTATATGTTCTAACCCCTCTTACAGACACATACACACAGCGCATACTCTATATGTTCTAACCCCTCTTACAGACACATACACACAGCGCATATTCTATATGTTCTAACCCCTCTTACAGACGCATACACACAGCGCATACGCTATATGTTCTAACCCCTCTTACAGACGCATACACACAGCGCATACGCTATATGTTCTACCCCTCTTACAGACGCATACACACAGCGCATACGCTATATGTTCTACCCCTCTTACAGACACATACACACAGCTCATACGCTATATGTTCTACCCCTCTTACAGACACATACAGACAGCGCATACGCTATATGTTCTACCCCTCTTACAGACGCATACACACAGCGCATACTCTATATGTTCTACCCCTCGTACAGACGCACACACACAGCGCATACGCTATATGTTCTAACCCCTCTTACAGACGCACACACACAGCGCATACGCTATATGTCCTACCCCTCTTACAGACACATACACACAGCGCATATGCTATATGTTCTACCCCCTCTTACAGACGCACACACACAGCGCATACGCTATATGTCCTACCCCTCTTACAGACGCACACACACAGCGCATACGCTATATGTCCTACCCCTCTTACAGACACATACACACAGCGCATACGCTATATGTTCTAACCCCTCTTACAGACGCATACACACAGCGCATACTCTATATGTTCTACCCCTCGTACAGACGCACACACAGCGCATACGCTATATGTTCTAACCCCTCTTACAGACGCATACACACAGCGCATACGCTATATGTTCTAACCCCTCTTACAGACGCATACACACAGCGCATACGCTATATGTTCTACCCCTCGTACAGACGCATACACACAGCGCATACGCTATATGTTCTAACCCCTCTTACAGACACATACACACAGCGCATACTCTATATGTTCTAACCCCTCTTACAGACACATACACACAGCGCATATTCTATATGTTCTAACCCCTCTTACAGACGCATACACACAGCGCATACGCTATATGTTCTAACCCCTCTTACAGACGCATACACACAGCGCATACGCTATATGTTCTACCCCTCTTACAGACGCATACACACAGCGCATACGCTATATGTTCTACCCCTATTACAGACACATACACACAGCTCATACGCTATATGTTCTAACCCCTCTTACAGACACATACACACAGCGCATACGCTATATGTTCTAACCCCTCTTACAGACGCATACACACAGCTCATACGCTATATGTTCTACCCCTCTTACAGACACATACAGACAGCGCATACGCTATATGTTCTACCCCTCTTACAGACGCATACACACAGCGCATACTCTATATGTTCTACCCCTCGTACAGACGCACACACACAGCGCATACGCTATATGTTCTACCCCTCTTACAGACACATACACACAGCTCATACGCTATATGTTCTAACCCCTCTTACAGACACATACACACAGCGCATACGCTATATGTTCTAACCCCTCTTACAGACGCATACACACAGCTCATACGCTATATGTTCTACCCCTCTTACAGACACATACAGACAGCGCATACGCTATATGTTCTACCCCTCTTACAGACGCATACACACAGCGCATACTCTATATGTTCTACCCCTCGTACAGACGCACACACAGCGCATACGCTATATGTTCTACCCCTCTTACAGACACATACACACAGCGCATACGCTATATGTCCTACCCCTCTTACAGACACATACACACAGCGCATATGCTATATGTTCTACCCCCTCTTACAGACGCACACACACAGCGCATACGCTATATGTCCTACCCCTCTTACAGACGCACACACACAGCGCATACGCTATATGTCCTACCCCTCTTACAGACACATACACACAGCGCATACGCTATATGTTCTAACCCCTCTTACAGACGCATACACACAGCGCATATTCTATATGTTCTAACCCCTCTTACAGACGCATACACACAGCGCATACGCTATATGTTCTAACCCCTCTTACAGACACATACACACAGCGCATACTCTATATGTTCTAACCCCTCGTACAGACGCATACACACAGCGCATACGCTATATGTTCTACCCCTCGTACAGACGCATACACACAGCGCATACGCTATATGTTCTACCCCTCTTACAGACGCATACACACAGCGCATACGCTATATGTTCTAACCCCTCTTACAGACGCATACACACAGCGCATACGCTATATGTTCTACCCCTCGTACAGACGCATACACACAGCGCATACTCTATATGTTCTACCCCTCTTACAGACACATACACACAGCGCATACGCTATATGTTCTACCCCTCTTACAGACGCATACACACAGCGCATACTCTATATGTCCTACCCCTCTTACAGACACAGACGCATACACACAGCGCATACGCTATATGTTCTAACCCCTCTTACAGACGCATACACACAGCGCATACGCTATATGTTCTACCCCTCGTACAGACGCATACACAGCGCATACTCTATATGTTCTAACCCCTCTTACAGACGCATACACACAGCGCATACGCTATATGTTCTACCCCTCGTACAGACACATACACACAGCGCATACGCTATATGTTCTAACCCCTCTTACAGACACATACACACAGCGCATACGCTATATGTTCTAACCCCTCTTACAGACGCATACACACAGCGCATACGCTATATGTTCTAACCCCTCTTACAGACACATACACACAGCGCATACTCTATATGTCCTACCCCTCTTACAGACACATACACACAGCGCATACGCTATATGTTCTAACCCCTCTTACAGACGCATACACACAGCGCATACGCTATATGTTCTACCCCTCGTATAGACGCATACACACAGCGCATACGCTATATGTACTACCCCTCGTACAGACACATACACACAGCGCATACGCTATATGTTCTAACCCCTCTTACAGACACATACACACAGCGCATACGCTATATGTTCTACCCCTCTTACAGACGCATACACACAGCGCATACGCTATATGTTCTAACCCCTCTTACAGACACATACACACAGCGCATACGCTATATGTTCTACCCCTCTTACAGACGCATACACACAGCGCATACTCTATATGTTCTACCCCTCGTACAGACGCATACACACAGCGCATACGCTATATGTACTACCCCTCGTACAGACACATACACACAGCGCATACGCTATATGTTCTAACCCCTCTTACAGACACATACACACAGCGCATACGCTATATGTTCTACCCCTCTTACAGACGCATACACACAGCGCATACGCTATATGTTCTAACCCCTCTTACAGACGCATACACAGCGCATACGCTATATGTCCTACCCCTCTTACAGACACATACACACAGCGCATACGCTATATGTTCTAACCCCTCTTACAGACACATACACACAGCGCATACGCTATATGTTCTAACCCCTCTTACAGACGCATACACACAGCGCATACGCTATATGTTCTACCCCTCTTACAGACGCATACACACAGCGCATACGCTATATGTTCTACCCCTCGTACAGACGCATACACACAGCGCATACGCTATATGTTCTACCCCTCGTACAGACGCATACACACAGCGCATACTCTATATGTTCTACCCCTCTTACAGACACATACACACAGCGCATACGCTATATGTTCTACCCCTCTTACAGACACATACACACAGCGCATACGCTATATGTTCTAACCCCTCTTACAGACGCATACACACAGCGCATACGCTATATGTTCTAACCCCTCTTACAGACGCATACACACAGCGCATACGCTATATGTTCTACCCCTCTTACAGACACATACACACAGCGCATACGCTATATGTTCTAACCCCTCTTACAGACGCATACACAAAGCGCATACGCTATATGTTCTAACCCCTCTTACAGACGCATACACACAGCACATACGCTATATGTTCTAACCCCTCTTACAGACGCATACACACAGCGCATACGCTATATGTTCTACGCCTCTTACAGACGCATACACACAGCACATACGCTATATGTTCTAACCCCTCTTACAGACGCATACACACAGCGCATACGCTATATGTTCTACGCCTCTTACAGACACATACACACAGCGCATACGCTATATGTTCTACCCCTCGTACAGACGCATACACACAGCGCATACGCTATATGTTCTACCCCTCGTACAGACGCATACACACAGCGCATACGCTATATGTTCTACCCCTCTTACAGACACATACACACAGCGCATACGCTATATGTTCTAACCCCTCTTACAGACGCATACACACAGCGCATACGCTATATGTTCTAACCCCTCTTACAGACGCATACACACAGCGCATACGCTATATGTTCTAACCCCTCTTACAGACGCATACGCTATATGTTCTAACCCCTCTTACAGACACATACACACAGCGCATACGCTATATGTTCTAACCCCTCTTACAGACGCATACACACAGCGCATACGCTATATGTTCTACCCCTCTTACAGACACATACATACAGCGCATACGCTATATGTTCTACCCCTCTTACAGACATATACACACAGCGCATACGCTATATGTTCTACCCCTCTTACAGACACATACACACAGCGCATACGCTATATGTTCTACCCCTCTTACAGACGCATACACACAGCGCATATTCTATATGTTCTAACCCCTCTTACAGACGCATACACACAGAGCATACGCTATATGTTCTACCCCTCGTACAGACGCATACACACAGCGCATACTCTATATGTTCTAACCCCTCTTACAGACACATACACACAGCGCATACGCTATATGTCCTACCCCTCTTACAGACGCATACACACAGCGCATACGCTATATGTTCTACCCCTCGTACAGACGCATACACACAGCGCATACTCTATATGTTCTAACCCCTCTTTCAGACACATACACACAGCGCATACGCTATATGTTCTAACCCCTCTTACAGACACATACACACAGCGCATACGCTATATGTTCTACCCCTCTTACAGACACATACACACAGCGCATACGCTATATGTTCTACCCCTCTTACAGACACATACACACAGCGCATACGCTATATGTTCTACCCCTCTTACAGACACATACACACAGCGCATACGCTATATGTTCTACCCCTCTTACAGACACATACACACAGCGCATACGCTATATGTTCTCCCCCTCTTACAGACGCATACACACAGCGCATACGCTATATGTTCTAACCCCTCTTACAGACGCATACACACAGCGCATACGCTATATGTTCTACCCCTCTTACAGACACATACACACAGCGCATACGCTATATGTTCTAACCCCTCTTACAGACGCATACACACAGCGCATACGCTATATGTTCTAACCCCTCTTACAGACGCATACACACAGCGCATACTCTATATGTCCTACCCCTCTTACAGACACATACACACAGCGCATACGCTATATGTTCTAACCCCTCTTACAGACGCACACACACAGCGCATACGCTATATGTCCTACCCCTCTTACAGACGCATACACACAGCGCATACGCTATATGTTCTAACCCCTCTTACAGACGCATACACACAGCGCATACGCTATATGTCCTACCCCTCTTACAGACACATACACACAGCGCATACGCTATATGTTCTACCCCTCTTACAGACACATACCCACAGCGCATACGCTATATGTTCTAACCCCTCTTACAGACGCACACACACAGCGCATACGCTATATGTCCTACCCCTCTTACAGACGCATACACACAGCGCATACGCTATATGTTCTACCCCTCTTACAGACACATACACACAGCGCATACGCTATATGTCCTACCCCTCTTACAGACACATACACACAGCGCATACGCTATATGTTCTACCCCTCTTACAGACACATACACACAGCGCATACGCTATATGTTCTAACCCCTCTTACAGACGCATACACACAGCGCATACTCTATATGTCCTACCCCTCTTACAGACGCATACACACAGCGCATACTCTATATGTCCTACCCCTCTTACAGACGCATACACACAGCGCATACGCTATATGTTCTACCCCTCGTACAGACGAATACACACAGCGCATACTCTATATGGAAAGTGATGAAAATGCAGCACATAGGACCTCTGAGTCCTGATACCCAAGAAAACGGTCCCCTCCCGTTTTCCATGGATAGCAACACTCCCCATCTCTCCTTTTTAGTGTTCACCCCGAATAAATCACAATACTTTGTTTTGGGTAAAAAGGCCACTACATTTATCTGATCAAGGATTTAACAATAATCCCCCCCCCGCCCCCTCCAGTCCCCCCCTATACATAGACCACTTTATGCCAGCTGTACCACCTACAGATACATGGTCAGTAACCGAACCCCAAACACCTTGTACCCTCCAACGGTCCTTCCTACCTACCCTCCCTGCACCCTAAAACCCAGAAGGCCCCTCCTTTTTCTACCAACCAGCATATCCCCATTCTCATATCACCATAGGAACTAACTACTCCCCCCACACTACCCTGTCCCTTCCCAGCCTGTTTGGGAGGGAACCTTGCAGGGCGAGTCCAAGTCTGTTCTTTCCTTCCTAGGCTCTGGCGCAGAAAGACTTTGAGAAGGCGTCACTGAGAATTAATCGATGCAAAGACATGTTGCTGAGACAGCCAAAGGAGGTGGGGGCCCCCATAATCATGTTACCTCTCCATACTGCCCCCCTAATCCTGTTACCTCTCCGTACTGACCCCTAATCCTATTACCTCTCTATACTGCTCCCATAATCCTGCCACCTTTCCGTACTGTCACCCTCATCCTGTTACCTCTCTGTACCGTCCCCCTCATCCTGTTACCTCTTCGTACTGTCACCCTAATCCTGTTACCTCTCCGTACTGCCCCCCTAATCCTGTTACCTCTCCGTACTGCCCCTCTAATCCTTCAAAAAGTATGTGAGTTAAGCAGCACTCCACCACAGTATTTAAGTAACTACATTTCTGATCTGGTGCACAGAAACAGGGAGGGACCCCTGGCCCCCTCAAAACAATAACCAATAGATATAGTGGTTCCCAGCACTCAGTATGGAAAAATCAGATAGAGGCATCAATGAGGAAATAACAATGATATATTCAAGAAAATGGCATTACATAAGCCAACCCTATTCGGGGCTAGGAAAGAAGTTTACATGGAAGCAAGGGCTAAGCAATAAGTCTGGAGAGGGAGAAAGATGGAGGGAATACAAAGGGAACAACAACCGCGGGGGGGGGGGGAAGGATAAAAGGGAGGGGAAGGAAAAGAACAACATATAACAAATGCTCAGGTCAAGGTGATAAAATATAGGGGGGCAACAAATGTTTCGGGGACCAAAATTCCCCTTCTTAAGGCCCGTTCCCAGACTAACATAGTCTTTGGTACTTCCCTTTATAATATACCTCCACCCAAACACACCTCACACCTCCACCCAAACACACCTCACACCTCCACCCAAACACACCTCACACAGTCAACATGTAACTGAAAATCAAACTACACATTACAAATCCCTAAGTGCAACCAAACTGACACTAGTCTTATATCCGCTGACAGGACTATTCTCTCTTATTAGAGCAAAAAAACTGCACATCAGGTTAACCATAAATTTCAGGAGAGTACCAATCAACAGGTAAAACCTGAAATACACTGACATTAAAGTGCTATTAGCTGAGAGATTATTCTCTCTATTAGAGCACAATTCTGCACAAATACTCCATACAGAAAAACCTGAACTGAACTGAGTCTGGGAGGGAAGAGCAATACAAATCCTCCAGTTTGTGCTGCTCGTCAGTATAGATTGCTGTGCGTCAGTATAGATTGCTGTGCGTCAGTATAGATTGCTGTGCGTCAGTATAGATTGCTGTGCGTCAGTATAGATTGCTGTGCGTCAGTATAGATTGCTGTGCGTCAGTATAGATTGCTGTGCGTCAGTATAGATTGCTGTGCGTCAGTATAGATTGCTGTGCTGTGCTGTGTGCTGTGTGCTGTGTGCTGTGTGCTGTGTGCTGTGTGCTGTGTGCTGTGCTCTCCTCGAGGGTTCCTGTGAAGCTGCAGTGAAAACCCTCCAGTATTTAAAGATCTCAGCTGATAGAAGGATTAATGGGAGGGGGCCGGCGGCAGGATTAATGGGAGGGGGGCCGGCGGCAGGATTAATGGGAGGGGGGCCGGCGGCAGGATTAATGGGAGGGGGGCCGGCGGCAGGATTAATGGGAGGGGGGCCGGCGGCAGGATTAATGGGAGGGGGCCGGCGGCAGGATTAATGGGAGGGGGGCCGGCGGCAGGATTAATGGGAGTGGGCCGGCAGCAGGATTAATGGGAAGGGGGCCGGCGGCAGGATTAATGGGAGGGGGCCGGCGGCAGGATTAATGGGAGGGGGGCCGGCGGCAGGATTAATGGGAGGGGGCCGGCGGCAGGATTAATGGGAGGGGGCCGGCGGCAGGATTAATGGGAGGGGGCCGGCGGCAGGATTAATGGGAGGGGGCCGGCGGCAGGATTAATGGGAGGGGGCCGGCGGCAGGATTAATGGGAGGGGGGCCGGCGGCAGGATTAATGGGAGGGGGGCCGGCGGCAGGATTAATGGGAGGGGGGCCGGCGGCAGGATTAATGGGAGGGGGCCGGCGGCAGGATTAATGGGAGGGGGCCGGCGGCAGGATTAATGGGAGGGGGGCCGGCGGCAGGATTAATGGGAGGGGGGCCGGCGGCAGGATTAATGGGAGGGGGCCGGCGGCAGGATTAATGGGAGGGGGCCGGCGGCAGGATTAATGGGAGGGGGCCGGCGGCAGGATTAATGGGAGGGGGCCGGCGCCAGGATTAATGGGAGGGGGCCGGCGGCAGGATTAATGGGAGGGGGGCCGGCGGCAGGATTAATGGGAGGGGGGCCGGCGGCAGGATTAATGGGAGGGGGGCCGGCGGCAGGATTAATGGGAGGGGGCCGGCGGCAGGATTAATGGGAGGGGGCCGGCGGCAGGATTAATGGGAGGGGGCCGGCGGCAGGATTAATGGGAGGGGGGCCGGCGGCAGGATTAATGGGAGGGGGCCGGCGGCAGGATTAATGGGAGGGGGGCCGGCAGCAGGATTAATGGGAGGGGGGCCGGCAGCAGGATTAATGGGAGGGGGCCGGCGGCAGGATTAATGGGAGGGGGCCGGCGGCAGGATTAATGGGAGGGGGGCCGGCGGCAGGATTAATGGGAGGGGGCCGGCGGCAGGATTAATGGGAGGGGGCCGGCGGCAGGATTAATGGGAGGGGGCCGGCGGCAGGATTAATGGGAGGGGGCCGGCAGCAGGATTAATGGGAGGGGGGCCGGCGGCAGGATTAATGGGAGGGGGGCCGGCTATCCAATCGAAGCGCTGTTTAGCTGAGTGCAGGAGAAGTCCCAGCTGATGTGAGAACGGAGGGAAGCCCCCTGTCCAATAGCTGTGATGCGATGGATAGGTGGGCGGAGTTCATGACATCCCCGCCCAATTGGGTGTCACTGTCTGGCAGGGGAAATACCTGTATGTAACCAGCTCTGGGGCTGTATCCTGTAACAGGGAACTAGTGTTCATCTAAAAGGAAATACTACCTCTGACTTAATATAACGTGTACCCTTGTAAGAGTATGACCTGGCCAGATGGGGGTGACCTTTGTGCAGCCAGATCACAATGCACATAATAGTGCTACAGAGAGGACAGACATGGACATACTAAGAGACTCGCAGGGTCAAGGTTACTATATCAAAGCTGTTCTATCCTCCTATACCACACATATGTATGTACAGTATAAGTGATTGGGGAACACAGGGGCAGTGAGAGGTCCTGATGAGAGCCATTATGCATCTAGATAGTCTGGTCATATTAAGAGAATGGAAACAAAAGAAAACAGCGCACAACGCCAAATAGTGAAGCAAATTCAACAATATATTATAGAATTAAAAAGGGGGTAATATATCTGCGTACATGAAAAAAGTTGGTAAAAGGCATGTAGTGTGTATCACACTGTTTACCACTCGGCAGCTGTTAGCTGTAGATTCAGGTGCTTGCTTCCCTCTGCTGCTGCAGCTCAGTTGATTCTGGGGCAGGACGTCAGTCTTTTCACTCCCAAGGGGATTTCCCTTCATGCAGCCAGGTTCAGCAGCTGGTACTGGGGCTCGGTGAGGCACTTATTATTTAATGTATAATTATCTCACTGTGGGAGTTGTGGTTTAATTTTTTATACATTTTTTATCACTAAATTGATGGTATAGTCACTGTACTGTATATATTTATACATTTAAACTTTATAGGTAGTTAGGTAGTAGCGCACAGTTTTGTTTTTTGTGTTTACAGTCTGGTCATATGTATTGTTGAACATCCCTGTGTATCACCGGGTTCAAATATGAATAAGTGAATACCCTATCCACCCCCAAGTGCATGGGTACCTGAGTTAGATCAAAGTCTCAAACAAAATGCCACAAGATGTGGGACAGAGGTGGGCAGTGACCAATAACATCAGAGACAGATCCCTGGCGTACAGCAGATTGTGTGCGCAGAATGATTGGGATAGTGAGTACGGCCACGGACACATCCCTCGTGGACACGAGGGCAGTCATGCTGCCATAGATATATCTGATCTAAAGAGGAGGGTGAAAGAGGGATCAGTTGCAGGACATCATACAGCACATAATAAGGCAAGCACAGAAGGTAGGGACGAGGCGCTGCCGAGGATGTCACATTTGGACACACCCCGGGTGTAACTCCTTATTGATCCCTCCTGGGGCTGTGTCTAATAGCTGGGCATATTATCAGCCAACTCCGCTACCAGATAATTGATGGTGTTGAAAGGAGCCGCAGAGATGGTAATTTGAAGAAACTATTGCAGCAGAAAGAAAGCAAATGGATCAGGCTATTAGACACACAGCCCAGGAGGGATCAATAAGGAGTTGTACCCGGGGTGTGTCCAAATGTGACATCCTCGGCAGCGCCTCGTCCCTACCTTCTGTGCTTGCCTTATTATGTGCTGTATGATGTCCTGCAACTGTATGGAGTATTTGTGCAGAATTGTGCTCAAATAAGAGAGAATAATCTCTCAGCTAATAGCACTTTAGTGTCAGTTTATTTTAGGTTTTACCTGTTGATTGGTACTCTCCTGAGATTTATGTTATACACGCCTCCTGCATGCAATGCAGCACCGTAATCATGTTATACACGCCTCCTGCATGCAATGCAGCACCGTAATCACGTTATACACGCCTCCTGCATGCAATGCAGCACCGTAATCATGTTATACACGCCTCCTGCATGCAATGCAGCACCGTAATCACGTTATACACACCTCCTGCATGCAATGCAGCACCGTAATCATGTTATACACGCCTCCTGCATGCAATGCAGCACCGTAATCATGTTATACACGCCTCCTGCATGCAATGCAGCACCGTAATCATGTTATACACGCCTCCTGTATGCAATGCAGCACCGTAATCACGTTATACACGCCTCCTGCATGCAATGCAGCACCGTAATCACGTTATACACACCTCCTGCATGCAATGCAGCACCGTAATCATGTTATACACGCCTCCTGCATGCAATGCAGCACCGTAATCATGTTATACACGCCTCCTGCATGCAATGCAGCACCGTAATCATGTTATACACGCCTCCTGTATGCAATGCAGCACCGTAATCACGTTATACACGCCTCCTGCATGCAATGCAGCACCGTAATCACGTTATACACGCCTCCTGCATGCAATGCAGCACCGTAATCACGTTATACACGCCTCCTGCATGCAATGCAGCACCGTAATCATGTTATACACGCCTCCTGTATGCAATGCAGCACCGTAATCATGTTATACACGCCTCCTGCATGCAATGCAGCACCGTAATCACGTTATACACGCCTCCTGCATGCAATGCAGCACCGTAATCATGTTATACACGCCTCCTGCATGCAATGCAGCACCGTAATCACGTTATACACACCTCCTGCATGCAATGCAGCACCGTAATCATGTTATACACGCCTCCTGCATGCAATGCAGCACCGTAATCACGTTATACACACCTCCTGCATGCAATGCAGCACCGTAATCACGTTATACACGCCTCCTGCATGCAATGCAGCACCGTAATCATGTTATACACGCCTCCTGCATGCAATGCAGCACCGTAATCACGTTATACACACCTCCTGCATGCAATGCAGCACCGTAATCATGTTATACACGCCTCCTGCATGCAATGCAGCACCGTAATCATGTTATACACGCCTCCTGCATGCAATGCAGCACCGTAATCATGTTATACACGCCTCCTGTATGCAATGCAGCACCGTAATCACGTTATACACGCCTCCTGCATGCAATGCAGCACCGTAATCACGTTATACACGCCTCCTGCATGCAATGCAGCACCGTAATCACGTTATACACGCCTCCTGCATGCAATGCAGCACCGTAATCATGTTATACACGCCTCCTGTATGCAATGCAGCACCGTAATCATGTTATACACACCTCCTGCATGCAATGCAGCACCGTAATCATGTTATACACACCTCCTGCATGCAATGCAGCACCGTAATCATGTTATACACGCCTCCTGTATGCAATGCAGCACCGTAATCATGTTATACACGCCTCCTGCATGCAATGCAGCACCGTAATCATGTTATACACGCCTCCTGCATGCAATGCAGCACCGTAATCACGTTATACACGCCTCCTGCATGCAATGCAGCACCGTAATCACGTTATACACGCCTCCTTCATGCAATGCAGCACCGTAATCACGTTATACACGCCTCCTTCATGCAATGCAGCACCGTAATCACGTTATACACGCCTCCTGCATGCAATGCAGCACCGTAATCATGTTATACACACCTCCTGCATGCAATGCAGCAACGTAATCATGTTATACACACCTCCTGCATGCAATGCAGCACCGTAATCATGTTATACACACCTCCTGCATGCAATGCAGCAACGTAATCATGTTATACACACCTCCTGCATGCAATGCAGCAACGTAATCATGTTATACACACCTCCTGCATGCAATGCAGCACCGTAATCACGTTATACACGCCTCCTTCATGCAATGCAGCACCGTAATCATGTTATACACACCTCCTGCATGCAATGCAGCACCGTAATCACGTTATACACGCCTCCTTCATGCAATGCAGCACCGTAATCACGTTATACACGCCTCCTTCATGCAATGCAGCACCGTAATCACGTTATACACACCTCCTGCATGCAATGCAGCACCGTAATCACGTTATACACGCCTCCTGCATGCAATGCAGCACCGTAATCATGTTATACACGCCTCCTGCATGCAATGCAGCACCGTAATCATGTTATACACGCCTCCTGCATGCAATGCAGCACCGTAATCACGTTATACACGCCTCCTTCATGCAATGCAGCACCGTAATCATGTTATACACGCCTCCTGCATGCAATGCAGCACCGTAATCACGTTATACACGCCTCCTTCATGCAATGCAGCACCGTAATCACGTTATACACGCCTCCTGCATGCAATGCAGCACCGTAATCATGTTATACACACCTCCTGCATGCAATGCAGCACCGTAATCACGTTATACACGCCTCCTTCATGCAATGCAGCACCGTAATCATGTGCATGTTGTACTCGGTAATGTGAGGTCACAGGAGTCTGTGTCCGGTGTAAGAAACTCGATAAAGACATTTGTTGCATTTGACACAGATAGTAACTCCCAGATCTGTCGCTGACAGGGACAGCTTGTTACATACAATGCACCGGTTATGTGCTGGGATTTCTGCTATATGACACTGTTGAAAGGTTGAGTTTAAGAGAGAGTTCTTTCTTGAATAGGAAGTGTAGGTTTCCAGGTATAAAGCAGTGGTACTCTCGTACACTCCTGAACCATCACGCTGCAACACTAAGTATTTTGCAGGCTGGGTACCTGTCTATTCTATGCTACAACTTTGGAGTGGAGATGTATGAAGAGAAGCTGTATGAGCAGAGCGCCTTCTGGTTAAGGTATGCATGTGACATGTTCAGTGTTACACACTATATCAGTATCTCTCACAGGCTGAGAGATGCCCACTAACCCTCACAAACCTGTGTGTAACTGTTACCCGGGATCTATGTAATCATTATACCCTACCCCCTGTTATTCATGTACTGCGTAATCATACCCTACCCCCTGTTATACATGTACTGTGTAATCATACCCTACCCCCTGTTATACATGTACTGTGTAATCATACCCTACCCCCTGTTATACATGTACCGTGTAATCATTATACCTACCCCCTGTTATACATGTACTGTGTAATCCCTATACCCTACCCCCTGTTATTCATGTACTGTGTAATCATTATACCCTACCCCCTGTTATACATGTACCGTGTAATCATTATACCCTACCCCATTATACATGTAGTGTGTAATCATCATACCCTACCCCCTGTTGTACATGTACTGTGTAACCATTATACCCTACCCCCTGTTATACATGTACTGTGTAATCATTATACCCTACCCCCTGTTATTCATGTACTGTGTAATCATTATACCCTACCCCCTGTTATACATGTACTGTGTAATCATTATACCCTACCCCCTGTTATACATGTACTGTGTAATCATTATACCCTACCCTCTGTTATACATGTACTGTGTAATCATTATACCCTACCCCTGTTATACATGTACTGTGTAATCATTATACCCTACCCCCTGTTATACATGTACTGTGTAATCATTATACCCTACCCCCTGTTATACATGTACTGTGTAATCATTATACCTACCCCCTGTTATTCATGTACCGTGTAATCATTATACCCTACCCCCTGTTATACATGTACCGTGTAATCATTATACCCTACCCCCTGTTATACATGTACTGTGTAATCATTATACCCTACCCCCTGTTATACATGTACTGTGTAATCATTATACCTACCCCCTGTTATTCATGTACCGTGTAATCATTATACCCTACCCCCTGTTATACATGTACTGTGTAATCATTATACCCTACCCCCTGTTATACATGTACTGTGTAACCATTATACCCTACCCCCTGTTATTCATGTACTGTGTAATCATTATACCCTACCCCCTGTTATTCATGTACTGTGTAATCCCTATACCCTACCCCCTGTTATACATGTACTGTGTAATCATTATACCTACCCCCTGTTATACATGTACTGTGTAATCATTATACCCCACCCCCTGTTATACATGTACTGTGTAATCATTATACCCTACCCCATTATACATGTAGTGTGTAATCATCATACCCTACCCCCTGTTATACATGTACTGTGTAATCATTATACCTACCCCCTGTTATACATATACTGTGTAATCATTATACCTACCCCCTGTTATTCATGTACTGTGTAATCATTATACCTACCCCCTGTTATACATGTACTGTGTAACCATTATACCTACCCCCTGTTATACATGTACTGTGTAATCATTATACCTACCCCGTTATACATGTACTGTGTAATCATTATACCCTACCCCCTGTTATTCATGTACTGTGTAATCATTATACTCTACCCCCTGTTATACATGTACTGTGTAATCATTATACCCTACCCCGTTATTCATGTACTGTGTAATCATTATACCCTACCCCGTTATTCATGTACTGTGTAATCATTATACCCTACCCCCTGTTATACATGTAGTGTAATCATTATACTTACCCCCTGTTATACATGTACTGTGTAATCATTATACCTACCCCCTGTTATACATGTACTGTGTAATCATTATACCTACCCCCTGTTATACATGTACTGTGTAACCATTATACCCTACCCCCTGTTATACATGTACTGTGTAATCATTATACCCTACCCCCTGTTATACATGTACTGTGTAATCATTATACCCTACCCCCTGTTATACATGTACTGTGCAATCATTATACCCTACCCCCTGTTATACATGTACTGTGTAATCATTATACCCTACCCCCTGTTATACATGTACTGTGTAATCATTATACCTACCCCCTGTTATTCATGTACCGTGTAATCATTATACCCTACCCCCTGTTATACATGTACCGTGTAATCATTATACCCTACCCCCTGTTATACATGTACTGTGTAATCATTATACCCTACCCCCTGTTATACATGTACTGTGTAATCATTATACCTACCCCCTGTTATTCATGTACCGTGTAATCATTATACCCTACCCCCTGTTATACATGTACTGTGTAATCATTATACCCTACCCCCTGTTATACATGTACTGTGTAACCATTATACCCTACCCCCTGTTATTCATGTACTGTGTAATCATTATACCCTACCCCCTGTTATTCATGTACTGTGTAATCCCTATACCCTACCCCCTGTTATACATGTACTGTGTAATCATTATACCTACCCCCTGTTATACATGTACTGTGTAATCATTATACCCCACCCCCTGTTATACATGTACTGTGTAATCATTATACCCTACCCCATTATACATGTAGTGTGTAATCATCATACCCTACCCCCTGTTATACATGTACTGTGTAATCATTATACCTACCCCCTGTTATACATATACTGTGTAATCATTATACCTACCCCCTGTTATACATGTACTGTGTAATCATTATACCCCACCCCCTGTTATACATGTACTGTGTAATCATTATACCCTACCCCATTATACATGTAGTGTGTAATCATCATACCCTACCCCCTGTTATACATGTACTGTGTAATCATTATACCTACCCCCTGTTATACATATACTGTGTAATCATTATACCTACCCCCTGTTATTCATGTACTGTGTAATCATTATACCCTACCCCCTGTTATTCATGTACTGTGTAATCATTATACTCTACCCCCTGTTATTCATGTACTGTGTAATCATTATACTCTACCCCCTGTTATACATGTACTGTGTAATCATTATACCCTACCCCGTTATTCATGTACTGTGTAATCATTATACCCTACCCCGTTATTCATGTACTGTGTAATCATTATACCCTACCCCCTGTTATACATGTAGTGTAATCATTATACGTACCCCCTGTTATACATGTACTGTGTAATCATTATACCTACCCCCTGTTATACATGTACTGTGTAATCATTATACCTACCCCCTGTTATACATGTACTGTGTAACCATTATACCCTACCCCCTGTTATACATGTACTGTGTAATCATTATACCCTACCCCCTGTTATACATGTACTGTGTAATCATTATACCCTACCCCCTGTTATACATGTACTGTGTAATCATTATACCCTACCCCCTGTTATACATGTACTGTGTAACCATTATACCCTACCCCCTGTTATACATGTACTGTGTAATCATTATACCTACCCCCTGTTATACATGTACTGTGTAACCATTATACCTACCCCCTGTTATACATGTACTGTGTAACCATTATACCCTACCCCCTGTTATACATGTACTGTGTAATCATTATACCCTACCCCCTGTTATACATGTACTGTGTAATCATTATACCCTACCCCCTGTTATTCATGTACCGTGTAATCATTATACCCTACCCCGTTATACATGTACTGTGTAATCATTATACCCTACCCCCTGTTATACATGTACTGTGTAACCATTATACCTACCCCCTGTTATACATGTACTGTGTAATCATTATACCCTACCCCCTGTTATACATGTACTGTGTAATCATTATACCCTACCCCCTGTTATACATGTACTGTGTAATCATTATACCTACCCCCTGTTATACATGTACTGTGTAATCATTATACCTACCCCCTGTTATTCATGTACTGTGTAATCATTATACCCTAACCCCCGTTATTCATGTACTGTGTAATCATTATACCCTACCCCGTTATACATGTACCGTGTAATCATTATACCTACCCCCTGTTATTCATGTACTGTGTAATCATTATACCCTACCCCCTGTTATACATGTACTGTGTAACCATTATACCTACCCCCTGTTATACATGTACTGTGTAATCATTATACCTACCCCGTTATTCATGTACTGTGTAATCATTATACCCTACCCCCTGTTATACATGTACTGTGTAATCATTATACCCTACCCCCTGTTATACATGTACTGTGTAATCATTATACCTACCCCCTGTTATACATGTACCGTGTAATTATTATACCCTACCCCCTGTTATACATGTACTGTGTAATCATTATACCCTACCCCCTGTTATACATGTACTGTGTAATCATTATACCCTACCCCCTGTTATACATGTACTGTGTAATCATTATACCCTACCCCCTGTTATACATGTACTGTGTAATCATTATACCCTACCCCCTGTTATACATGTACTGTGTAATCATTATACCCTACCCCCTGTTATACATGTACTGTGTAATCATTATACCCTACCCCCTGTTGTTCATGTACTGTGTAATCATTATACCTACCCCCTGTTATACACGTACTGTGTAATCATTATACCCTACCCCCTGTTATACATGTACTGTGTAATCATTATACCTACCCCCTGTTATACATGTACTGTGTAATCATTATACCCTACCCCCTGTTATTCATGTACTGTGTAATCATTATACCCTACCCCCTGTTATTCATGTACTGTGTAATCATTATACCCTACCCCCTGTTATTCATGTACTGTGTAATCATTATACCTACCCCCTGTTATACATGTACTGGGTAATCATTATACCCTACCCCCTGTTGTTCATGTACTGTGTAATCATTATACCCTACCCCCTGTTATTCATGTACTGTGTAATCATTATACCCTACCCCCTGTTATACATGTACTGTGTAATCATTATACCCTACCCCCTGTTATACATGTACTGTGTAACCATTATACCCTACCCCATGTTATTCATGTACCGTGTAATCATTATAGCCTACCCCCTGTTATACATGTACCGTGTAATCATTATGCCCTACCCCCTGTTATTCATGTACTGTGTAATCATTATACCTACCCCTGTTATACATATACTGTGTAACCATTATACCTACCCCCTGTTACCCATGTACTGTGTAATCATTATACCCTACCCCCTGTTATTCATGTACTGTGTAATCATTATACCCTACCCCCTGTTATACATGTACTGTGTAATCATTATACCCTACCCCCCGTTTATTTATTTATTTATTTATTTATAAAATATTTTACCAGGAAGTAATACATTGAGAGTTACCTCTCGTTTTCAAGTATGTCCTGGGCACAGAGTAAAACAAATAATACATGGTTACAAATACAGTTACATAAATGAACAAGGTATACATTTATATACAAGACATTGCATGCACAGTTAAAGAAAATATATATTATGAGCTTATGAAACAGTTACAGACCAGATTAAAGTGTGAGACAGCCTTAGATTTGAAAGAACTTAAGCTGGTGGTGGATATGAGAGTCTCTGGTAGGTTGTTCCAGTTTTGGGGTGCACGGAAGGAGAAGGAGGAACGTCCGGATACTTTGTTGTTATACATGTACTGTGTAATCATTATACCCTACCCCCTTTTTATACATGTACTGTGTAATCATTATACCCTACCCCCTTTTTATACATGTACTGTGTAATCATTATACCCTACCCCCTGTTATTCATGTACTGTGTAATCATTATACCCTACCCCCTGTTATACATGTACTGTGTAACCATTATACCCTACCCACTGTTATTCATGTACCGTGTAATCATTATACCCTACCCCCTGTTATACATGTACTGTGTAATCATTATACCCACACCCCTGTTATTCATGTACCGTGTAATCATTATACCCTACCCCCTGTTATTCATGTACTGTGTAATCATTATACCCTACCCCCTGTTATACATGTACTGTGTAATCCCTATACCCTACCCCCTGTTATTCATGTACCGTGTAACCATTATACCTACCCCCTGTTATTCATGTACTGTGTAATCATTATACCCTACCCCCTGTTATACATGTACTGTGTAATCATTATACCTACCCCCTGTTATTCATGTACTGTGTAATCATTATACCCTACCCCCTTTTATTCATGTACTGTGTAATCATTATACCCTACCCCCTGTTATACATGTACTGTGTAATCATTATACCTACACCCCTGTTATACATGTACTGTGTAATCATTATACCCTACCCCCCGTTATTCATGTACTGTGTAATCATTATACCCTACCCCCTGTTATTCATGTACCGTGTAATCATTATACCTACCCCCTGTTATACATGTACTGTGTAATCATTATACCCTACCCCCTGTTATTCATGTACTGTGTAATCATTATACCTACCCCCTGTTATTCATGTACTGTGTAATCATTATACCCTACCCCCTGTTATACATGTACTGTGTAATCACTATACCTACCCCCTGTTATTCATGTACTGTGTAATCATTATACCCTACTCCCTGTTATACATGTACTGTGTAATCATTATACCCTATTCCCTATTATTCATGTACTGTGTAATCATTATACCCTACCCCCTGTTATACATGTACTGTGTAATCCCTATACCCTACTCCTTGTTATTCATGTACCGTGTAACCATTATACCCTACCCCCTGTTATTCATGTACTGTGTAATCATTATACCCTACCCCCTGTTATACATGTACTGTGTAATCATTATACCTACCCCCTGTTATACATGTACTGTGTAATCATTATACCTACCCCCTTTTATTCATGTACCGTGTAATCATTATATCCTACCCCGTTATTCATGTACTGTGTAATCATTATATCCTACCCCGTTATTCATGTACTGTGTAATCATTATACCTACCCCGTTATACATGTACTGTGTAATCATTATACCTACCCCTGTTATTCATGTACTGTGTAATCATTATACTTACCCCCTGTTATACATGTACTGTGTAATCATTATACCCTACCCCCTGTTATTCATGTACTGTGTAATCATTATACCCTACCCCCTGTTATTCATGTACTGTGTAACCATTATATCCTACCCCCCGTTATACATGTACTGTGTAATCATTATACCCTACCCCGTTATACATGTACTGTGTAATCATTATACCCTACCCCCTGTTATTCATGTACTGTGTAATCATTATACCTACCCCCTGTTATACATGTACTGTGTAATCATTATACCATTCCCCCTGTTATACATGTACCGTGTAATCATTATACCCTACCCCCTGTTATTCATGTACTGTGTAATCATTATACCTACCCCCTGTTATTCATGTACTGTGTAATCATTATACCTACCCCTGTTATTCATGTACTGTGTAATCATTATACCCTACCCCGTTATACATGTACCGTGTAATCATTATACCCTACCCCCTGTTATACATGTACTGTGTAATCATTATATCCTACCCCCTGTTATTCATGTACTGTGTAATCATTATACCTACCCCCTGTTATACATGTACTATGTAATCATTATACCCTACCCCCCGTTATACATGTACTGTGTAATCATTATACCCTACCCCGTTATACATGTACTGTGTAATCATTATACCCTACCCCCTGTTATTCATGTACTGTGTAATCATTATATCCTACCCCCTGTTATACATGTACTGTGTAATCATTATACCCTACCCCCTGTTATTCATGTACTGTGTAATCATTATACCTACCCCCTGTTATACATGTACTGTGTAATCATTATACCTACCCCCTGTTATACATGTACTGTGTAATCATTATATCCTACCCCCTGTTATACATGTACTGTGTAATCATTATACCTACCCCCTGTTATACATGTACTGTGTAATCATTATACCCTACCCCCCGTTATACATGTACTGTGTAATCATTATACCTGTGTAAGGATAACTCACTCCCCAGTCCCTATCTGCAGGGCTGGGAGGATACACCCCTTACCCACCTATCCCTGTGTAAGGGCTAACTCACTCCCCAGTCCCTATATGCAGGGCTGGGGGGAAAGCCCCTTACCCACCTATCCCTGTGTAAGGGGTAACTCACTCCCCCAGTCCCTATCTGCAGGGCTGGGGGGAAAGCCCCTTACCCACCTATCCCTGTGTAAGGGCTAACTCACTCCCCAGTCCCTATCTGCAGGGCTGGGGGAAAAGCCCCTTACCCACCTATCCTTGTGTAACTCACTCCCCAGTCCCAATCTGCAGGGCTGGGGGGAAAGCCCCTTACACACCTATCCCTGTGTAAGGGCTAACTCACTCCCCAGTCCCTATCTGCAGGGCTGGGGGAAAAGCCCCTTACCCACCTATCCTTGTGTAACTCACTCCCCAGTCCCTATCTGCAGGGCTGGGGGGAAAGCCCCTTACACACCTATCCCTGTGTAAGGGCTAACTCACTCCCCAGTCCCTATCTGCAGGGCTGGGGGGAATACGCCCCTTACACACCTATCCCTGTGTAAGGGATAACTCACTCCCCCAGTCCCTATCTGCAGGGCTAGGAGGATACGCCCCTTACCCACCTATCCCTATGTAAGGGGTAACTCACTCCCCAGTCCCTATCTGCAGGGCTGGGAGGATACACCCCTTACCCACCTATCCCTGTGTAAGGGCTAACTCACTCCCCCAGTCCCTATCTGCAGGGCTGGGGGGAAAGCCCCTTACCCACCTATCCCTGTGTAAGGGTAACTCACTCCCCAGTCCCTATCTGCAGGGCTGGGGGGAAAGCCCCTTACCCACCTATCCCTGTGTAAGGGGTAACTCACTCCCCCAGTCCCTATCTGCAGGGCTGGGGGGAAAGCCGCTTACCCACCTATCCCTGTGTAAGGGCTAACTCACTCCCCAGTCCCTATCTGCAGGGCTGGGGGAAAAGCCCCTTACCCACCTATCCTTGTGTAACTCACTCCCCAGTCCCTATCTGCAGGGCTGGGGGGAAAGCCCCTTACACACCTATCCCTGTGTAAGGGCTAACTCACTCCCCAGTCCCTATCTGCAGGGCTGGGGGGATACGCCCCTTACACACCTATCCCTGTGTAAGGGATAACTCAGTCTCCCAGTACCTATCTGCAGGGCTAGGAGGATACGCCCCTTACCCACCTATCCCTGTGTAAGGGGTAACTCACTCCCCCAGTCCCTATCTTCAGGGCTAGGAGGATACGCCCCTTACCCACCTATCCCTGTGTAAGGGATAACTCACTCCCCCAGTCCCTATCTGCAGGGCTAGGAGGATACGCCCCTTACCCACCTATCCCTGTGTAAGGGGTAACTCACTCCCCAGTCCCTATCTGCAGGGCTGGGAGGATACACCCCTTACCCACCTATCCCTGTGTAAGGGGTAACTCACTCCCCCAGTCCCCTTATCTGCATACCACCCCAAAGTCTCAGCGGTACCTTAACGCAGGGGGCCCTTCAGGTCAGTGGTGTCCGGGTGGCTAGATCTCAGCACAGCCTTTGTGCTCAAGACATCGTCTCTCCTGTGTCAGCACCATTGTGTGCTAAGGAATCTCTCTGCCTGGCACTTTCCCACAGGAGGCTTTTTTTTTTTTTTTTTTTTTTTTTTTACAGCTCTGATTAGCCAGGTGGAGACTGGTTAATTGCATGGCTGTAATTAACCAGCTCCGTGCTAGATTCCTCAAAGTATTTAGAGACAGTTTAAACAGGGATAAGTCCCAGTTACATGAAGCATCTCATTCAATTACTTACACTACTGACTCCTGAGGCACTTTTATCTATGCACAGTTACTGCTCCGGTGTCTGGAAGTCTCCCATACTGACAGTTAGATTGTAAGCTCTTCGGGACAGGTTCTGCCCTTCCCTTATGTTGTCACTTCCGGCTCCTATCCCAATTGTTTGTACTTTATTTTCTCTGTACAGTATTGTCATTGTGTAAAGTGTTAGCACTATACAAATAAAATGATACGTGTGTATTCTCACACGCTGTGTTCTTAGTGAGAAGCGGCAGCGCGTGTCCCTCCTGTGATACGTGTGTATTCTCACACACTGTGTTCTTAGTGAGAAGCGGCAGCGCGTGTCCCTCCTGTGATACGTGTGTATTCTCACACACTGTTTTCTTAGTGAGAAGCGGCAGCCCGTGTCCCTCCTGTGATACGTGTGTCTTCTCACACGCTGTGTTAGTGAGAAGCGGCAGCGCGTGTCCCTCCTGTGATACGTGTGTATTCTCACACACTGTGTTCTTAGTGAGAAGCGGCAGCCCGTGTCCCTCCTGTGATAGGTGTGTATTCTCACACGCTGTGTTCTTAGTGAGAAGCGGCAGTGCGTGTCCCTCCTGTGATACGTGTGTATTCTCACACGCTGTGTTCTTAGTGAGAAGCGGCAGCGCGTGTCCCTCCTGTGATACGTGTGTATTCTCACACGCTGTGTTCTTAGTGAGAAGCGGCAGCGCGTGTCCCTCCTGTGATACGTGTGTATTCTCACACGCTGTGTTCTTAGAGAGAAGCGGCAGCTCGTGTCCCTCCTGTGATACGTGTGTATTCTCACACACTGTGTTCTTAGTGAGAAGCGGCAGCGCGTGTCCCTCCTGTGATACGTGTGTATTCTCACACGCTGTGTTCTTAGTGAGAAGCGGCAGCGCGTGTCCCTCCTGTGATACGTGTGTATTCTCACACGCTGTGTTCTTAGTGAGAAGCGGCAGCGCGTGTCCCTCCTGTGATACGTGTGTATTCTCACACACTGTGTTCTTAGTGAGAAGCGGCAGCCCGTGTCCCTCCTGTGATACGTGTGTATTCTCACACACTGTGTTCTTAGTGAGAAGCGGCAGCGCGTGTCCCTCCTGTGATACGTGTGTATTCTCACACGCTGTGTTCTTAGTGAGAAGCGGCA
>NW_027454766.1:0-60969 GCF_040206685.1 Ascaphus truei
GGGGCGTTTTGTAGTTGTGGGTCTTGGCCTGGGGGCAGTGGGCCTGGGGTAGGAGGTCTGGTGTTTGTGGATATGGGGGGGGGGGGGTCTTGGGGGCAGTGGGCCTGGGGTAGGAAGTGGGGGTCTTGGGGACCTGGGGGAGATGGGTGTTTGAGGGACGGGGGGGGGGGGGGTAAGTTCCTCCCTACAGAAAGTTGTTTTGTTTTACTTGGAGAATAAAACAATAATTATGTATTTGTGTAAAAGAAACATTGTGCTGGGGAATTAACCATTACCTGCCTAGCAGCAACAGGGTTTAAAATTCCTTTTAATATGTATCTGTGTATACTGTACTTAAGATTTCATAAATGTGTGTATATCTATCTTTATACACACAAATCCTAATATATACACTCTTGGGTCTTCTATTAACTATTTCTATTTTGTGTTGATCAAAAAATAGATTGACATTTAGGTTCCCTCAGGGATAATTTCCAAAAGTGTGTGTGTGTGTGTGTATATATATATATATATATATATATATATATATATATATATATATATATATTATTGTTGTGTGTGTTGTGTGTCTTTTATATAGCGCCATAAATGTACATAGCGCTTCACAGTAGTAATACATATATAAATAACAAATAATATAAATAACAAGTCATGGGAATAAGAGCTTCAGACATAAAAGTAACATTAAGGAAGAGGAGTCCCTGCTCCGAGGAGCTTACAATCTAATTTGTGTGTGTATGTGTAATATATCTATATATATATATATCTCTCTCAGAAAATAGCCGTGTTAGTCCAGTTGCGATAGTGCAGAATAAATGAGTTCTTCAGTATTCGGTGATACCTTTTTTATTGGACTAACAATTTATCACCGAATACTGAAGAACTCCTTTATTCTGCACTAATATATATATATATATATATATATATATATATATATATATATATATATATATATATATATATATATATATTCCTTATCTGACCTTAAAAATAGCTCACATGGTGTTGTTTTTTTTAAATTAAATTTGTTGGTTTTGAGGGGGGGGGGGGGGGATTGTGTAATGTCCTTCTGTTCTGTTGAGACTCAAAACGGACTAATGTTTAAAATGTCCTGTTATAAGAACATCCCCCTTATAAGAACATCCGTACGTGCCCCATCCTATGTGGAGAACCCCGTTATAAGAACACCCCCCTTATAAGAACATCTCCTCACAGCCCGTACGTACACCTCCTATGGGGGATCCCCCGTTATAAGAACATCTCCCAGCCCGTAAATGCCGCATCCTATGGGGGGATCCCCCGTTATAAGAACACTTCCGTACACGGGGTCTCAAAGTCTTGTAATTACAGACCTGTGGCCTGTACAGGGAATTAAATGTTCGTTTAAAGAGCCATCTCCTTAGACTGCTTCAGCCATTTTGCTAAGCCGGCGTGTGGAGACTTAACCCCAGTGGTCCTGCTGTGTGTTAAAGGCTTCACACTGTGTGTGTGTGTGTGTGTTTATATATATATATATATATATCTATCTATATCTCTCCCCCCATCCCCTCCCCCTGTTTATCGCCGGTTAAGCGTACGTCGTTGGGCAGGACGGGGTTAATATATACCGGCTGCTTCCGCCTTCCTGTATGTAAGGGTGGAGTCTGGCCCTGGACCACTACACTGAGCGCTGTGTGTATGCGTGCTGTGTGTGTATATAATAATGCTTTTATATATATATATATATATATGTATACAGAATTGTGGGTGTATATTTTTACATACATGCGTAGTTTTGTATACACATACATACAATGTGTGTTTAAGTATTGTACGCCAATGTATATAGCGCCATGCTTGTATGTAGGAATGTGTGCTGTACTGTAATTGTGTGCGCATATATACTTCCCGACAGTGTACGGGCTGCTTATGGTGGGCGCTATATATGCTGCAGTGGCTGTATGGCTGGAGTGTGTGTATCTATATCTGGCTGTGTGTGCGCGCGTGTGCGGCTGGCACTATACGCTGTGGTGTGTAGGGCTGGCACTGTATACGCTGCTGTGGCGGGCGCTGTATACGCTGCAGTGGGCGCAGTATACGCTGCAGTGGGCGCAGTATACTGTTTGTGTGTCTGGACCTGTATACAATGCTGTGTGTAGGGCTGGCACTGTGTTTGTGTGTAGGACTGGCGCTGTATACACGTGTGTTTGTGTGTGTGTGTGGGACTGGCACGGTGTACGCTGGTGTGTGTGACTTGCGCTGTATACACTGGTGTGTGTGTGTCTGACGCTGTATACACTGGTGTGTGTAGGACTGGCACTATGTGTGACTGGCGCTGTATACACTGGTGTGTGTGTGTGTGTGACTGGTGCTGTGTACACTGGTGTGAGAAGGGCTGGCTGTGTGTGTGTGTCTGGCGCTGTATACACTGGTGTGTGTGGGACTGGCACTGTACGCGTGTGTGTGTAGGGGGACGACTGGTGCTGTGTACACTGGTGTGAGTAGGCTGGCTGTGTGTGTGTGTGTGTCTGGCGCTGTATACACTGGTGTGTGTAGGACTGGCACTGTGTGTGTGTGTGACTGGTGCTGTATACACGTGTGTGTGTGTGTGTGTGTGTGTGTGTGTGACTGGTGCTGTATACACGTGTGTGTGTGTGTGTGACTGGTGCTGTATACACGTGTGTGTGGGACTGGCACTGTGTGTGTGTGTGACTGGTGCTGTATACACTGGTGTGTGTAGGACTGTGTGTGTGTGTGACTGGAGCTGTATACACTGGTGTGTGTAGGACTGTGTGTGTGTGTGACTGGAGCTGTATACACTGGTGTGTGTAGGACTGGCACTGTGTGTGTGTGTGTGTGTGTGTGTGTGGGACTGGTGCTGTGTACACTGGAGTGTGTGTCTGTCGCTGTATATACTGTATTTTAGGGCCTAGTGTTCATGGCCTTCTTGCCCTTTTTGTGTTTCTCTCTTCAGGCTCGTGGGAGTCTAACGGCTTTGGGCCGGACCCAGAGATAGAGTCGCTAGCAGGTCGCACCGAGGAGAGCGTTCCCCTCAGCCCCTCCAACTCCCTCAACCTCCGTCATCTGCGAAACTGCGAGAGAGAACCCTCCGGGCGCCAGCCCCAGCGCTCCCCTCCCTCCCAGTACCATCCGAACCACTATCCCTCCCACCATCACCACCACCACTTCCGCCCCTTCTACTCCGGCTACCGCAAAGGCTACTGGGACTACGAGAGCCAGTACCGGGACGGCAAGCGCAAGGAGTGGGTGCCCAGGCCAGGCGGGGGAGGCCGCAACCAGCGACCCAGGAACCGTGAGGCCTTAAACTCCACGGAGGGCTCGTGTGGAGACGCCAAGCCTGAGCAGACCGCGGGGGAGAAGGGGAAGGTCGGGCAGACGGGAACCGGCGCTGTATCTCGCCAGCCCTCGCCCCCTGCCAAGGAGGAGCAGGCGGCAGACAGCTGGTCGCTTTTTAAGCCTTTGCCTGTGTTCCCGGTCGATAGCAGCAGTGCCAGGACGCTGCCGAAAATCAGCTACGCCAGCAAGGTGAAGGAGAACCTGGTGCCCAGTTCGGCCCTTCGGACCTCCAATGGTTTGCCCAACTGCCTGCTGAGTGCCAGTCCACCGGGGGCCCAGCCCGAAGTCCCGGCCACTGGGCAGCTGGCGGGCTCCCTCTCCTCCTCCTCCTGCTCCTCCCTCTCCTCCGCTCCCCCGTCCCCAGTCAGCCAGGAGAACCTGGGTGCCATTTTCCAGAACGAGTGGGGGCTGTCGTTTATTAATGAGCCGGGGGCCGGGGCGGAGGGGAGGGGAGCCCAGGAAGGGGGAGGAGGGGGCAGTTCAGCAGCGGCTCTGGGGCGACTGTCGCTGCATGGATTCTACGTGGAGGGAACGGAGGAGGACGGGTCGCAGCTGGAGAATCCTCGGGATTGGGAGGCCCTGGTCCATTACAACGGGCAAGGTAAGCACTGGAGATGCAGTGAAAGCTGGGGTCCGTACAGTAATGGCAGAGGGGGCTGCCAGGCCGTATTGGAGGTGCAGTGGCAGAACTGTGCGTGGTTGGGTCTAGTCATTGGGTTCTGCACTACACAGTGATGCAAGTATCTCTCTCGCACAGCGTTGAGCTGCCTGTAATGTTACATCTGTCACTTCTGATAGGAAGATGACCCATCTGGTCTGCCCAAGTGGTTGTGATCTGCCATCAAATTCTGTTTGCTGTCTGCCCTATAACCCAGAGCACTAACCTGCAGCATGAGGTGTGAGCGTCTCTTGGGCCCCTTCTGCCCGTGTGTCACTTTGTAGTGTTGTGTTATGGGCCCTTTTGAGTCACTGTGGAGTGCTCTTGGGTCCCTTGGGTCAGCGTCATGTCATGTGAGGGACCAGCTGGTTGGGTGCGGGGTCCCCTGTGTCACTCTGCTGTGTGGGGGACAGACTTGCTATGTCCCGTGTGTCATTGTCACCCTGCTGTGTGAAGGACTGGCTGGCAGATTGGGCCACTTCCTGTTGGACCTATCCCTCGCTCTCCTCCCCTTCCTGTTTGGTCTGAGAGTCGGGGGTCAGGGAGAAGTGCACACGGGGGAGGACATGAGATTTGGAACTGCAGTACATACATGTAGGAGCGGTGTCTGTACATACATGTAGGAGCGGTGTCTGTACATACATGTACATTTTTACTTCATTATTTCCTTTTTTTTATTTCCCCCCCAGAGTGGAATCGGGTCTGGAACCTGCATAAGAAAGGTAAGCTATAAACCTAAATCTGACCGCTCCACCACTGTGTATATAATGCAGAGGGATGAGAATAATCCCATATCTCACAGCTCACCACAGTATATATAACACCCCATACAGGTATGCACTGTGTATATAATGCAGAGGGATGAGAATAATCCCATATCTCACAGCTCACCACAGTATATATAACACCCCCATACAGGTATGCACTGTGTATATAATACAGAGGGATGAGAATAATCCCATATCTCACAGCTCACCACAGTATATATAACACCCCCATACAGGTATGCACTGTGTATATAATGCAGAGGGATGAGAATAATCCCATATCTCACAGCTCACCACAGTATATATAACACCCCCATACAGGTATGCACTGTATATAATACAGAGGGATGAGAATAATCCCATATCTCACAGCTCACCACAGTATATATAAAACCCCCATACAGGTATGCACTGTGTATATAATACAGAGGGATGGTGATAATCCCATATCTCACAGCTCACCACAGTATATATAACACCCCCATACAGGTATGCACTGTGTATATAATACAGAGGGATGAGAATAATCCCATATCTCACAGCTCACCACAGTATATATAAAACCCCCATACAGGTATGCACTGTGTATATAATGCAGAGGGATGAGAATAATCCCATATCTCACAGCTCACCACAGTATATATAACACCCCCATACAGGTATGCACTGTGTATATAATGCAGAGGGATGAGAATAATCCCATATCTCAC
This sequence comes from Ascaphus truei, assembly GCF_040206685.1. Classification (NCBI taxonomy): domain Eukaryota; kingdom Metazoa; phylum Chordata; class Amphibia; order Anura; family Ascaphidae; genus Ascaphus; species Ascaphus truei. The sequence goes on from NW_027454766.1 coordinate 5,472, forward strand.
AGCTCACCACAGTATATATAACACCCCCATACAGGTATGCACTGTGTATATAATACAGAGGGATGAGAATAATCCCATATCTCACAGCTCACCACAGTATATATAACACCCCCATACAGGTATGCACTGTGTATATAATACAGAGGGATGAGAATAATCCCATATCTCACAGCTCACCACAGTATATATAAAACCCCCATACAGGTATGCACTGTGTATATAATGCAGAGGGATGAGAATAATCCCATATCTCACAGCTCACCACAGTATATATAACACCCCCATACAGGTATGCACTGTGTATATAATGCAGAGGGATGAGAATAATCCCATATCTCACAGATCACCACAGTATATATAACACCCCCATACAGGTATGCACTGTGTATATAATACAGAGGGATGAGAATAATCCCATATCTCACAGCTCACCACAGTATATATAAAACCCCCATACAGGTATGCACTGTGTATATAATGCAGAGGGATGAGAATAATCCCATATCTCACAGCTCACCACAGTATATATAACACCCCCATACAGGTATGCACTGTGTATATAATGCAGAGGGATGAGAATAATCCAATATCTCACAGCTCACCACAGTATATATAGCACCCCCATACAGGTATGCACTGTGTATATAATGCAGAGGGATGAGAATAATCCCATATCTCACAGCTCACCACAGTATATATAACACCCCCATACAGGTATGCACTGTGTATATAATGCAGAGGGATGAGAATAATCCCATATCTCACAGCTCACCACAGTATATATAAAACCCCCATACAGGTATGCACTGTGTATATAATACAGAGGAATGAGAATAATCCAATATCTCACAGCTCACCACAGTATATATAACACCCCCATACAGGTATGCACTGTGTATATAATACAGAGGGATGAGAATAATCCCATATCTCACAGCTCACCACAGTATATATAAAACCCCCATACAGGTATGCACTGTGTATATAATACAGAGGAATGAGAATAATCCAATATCTCACAGCTCACCACAGTATATATAACACCCCCATACAGTTATGCACTGTATATAATACAGAGGGATGAGAATAATCCCATATCTCACAGCTCACCACAGTATATATAACACCCCCATACAGGTATGCACTGTATATAATACAGAGGGATGAGAATAATCCCATATCTCACAGCTCACCACAGTATATATAAAACCCCCATACAGGTATGCACTGTGTATATAATACAGAGGGATGAGAATAATCCCATATCTCACAGCTCACCACAGTATATATAACACCCCCATACAGGTATGCACTGTGTATATAATACAGAGGGATGGTGATAATCCCCCTACCTCTCAAAACTCTGCACTGTGTATATAATAGCACATAGTGGATGTATAGAAACCATCTCGCCTCCTGTACCCTGCTCTCACGCTCTCGCTCGCTCTCACGCTCTCTCTCTCTCTCTCTCACAGATCCCTCCCGTGTAGTGGTATATGCAGAGTCCCTGGATGGGAAGGGTTAATCGTCTCGAAGGGGCTACAGGAGGTCTGCTCCGCCCCTCCGCACACCCACCCATGAACCCCCTCGGCACGCAAAGAGTCCGCAGCGCGGGAAACAAGAGAAGCCACGGCAGCCCTCCCGGGCCCACCATATTACCCCCTTCCCTGCTGCCCCCCCCAGGACAGAAGGGGTTGAAAGTGGCATTTCCCGGGAAAAAGAAATTACATTTTTACTGTAACCGCCCCCCCCCTTTTTTTTTTTGGCCCCCAATTTTTTTTCTTGCACTTTTTTTTAACCCCTTTCCTGCCTGTTTGTGCACCAAGACACCCCAGGAGTCGCGCTTCCTCCTCTCCTGCAGGGCAGACGCCGCCTTTCTGTTCCCCTGTTCTCTTCATAGCGACTCTCCTCCGGGGTGGTAAAAGGGGGGGGGGGAAAGAGGCAGAGCCAGAGCCATCTCCTGGATGCGCCGCAATGTACATCGATAACAAGTATATCTGCACACTTGCAGATCCCTACAGCTGCTCTGAAGCAGACCTAAAATAAACATTACCGCACTTCAGCAGTTATGGCAACCCCCGGGTGAAAACTCCCCCTTCTGTTGGGAGGAGTGTATCTGTTTTTATTGGGGTGTAAAGGGGGCAGGTAAAAAAGGAGGTGCAGGGCAGCTGTATAGGGCGAAGGTTGCAGGTGTATAGAGATACTCGGCATCATTATATAGTGCAGCGTGTTCATTTAGCATGGGATGGGGAGCTGCTTGGGGATCCCGTCTCCCTGTAGGATTTGAAAGGATCTATCCTTTTATCTGTATCCTGTTGTAAACACTCTCTCACACGTAATGGTGGTCAGAGACATCCTGGCGATTGGTTTCCTGCCAGGACGGGATTTATATTGTGATTAAAGCAAAAATCTGTTTTATTAACCTGTTGCCGTGTTTAATTAGCACATCTCTGTTTTTTATGAATCCCAGAGGGAAGGTGTGTGTCCGTGTCCACACCGCAGTGTGTCGGAGCCGGCTGATGTTTGTAGACTTCGTGTGTAACACGGGAATAATCAAAGGAACTGACCTGTGTAATCGGGAGATCCCAATAATGTTTGTGTGCAAATGAGGGCATCGAGCTGCAACGTCTGACGGTGTAACACCCCGCTGTAGCGTATAGTGTCAGGAACACCGCCCACCCTGTAGCATGGAAGGGGGTGTAAGAGGGGCACCCCGACTACGTTGTGTGGGACAGCCTCCTTGTAGTTTGTGTGTGACTCCCCCCCCCCCCCCCCCCTGAAGGGTGTGTGTGCACACATGGGGGACCCCCCTTGCACTGTGTGACCCCCCTGTAGTATGCAGTGTGCGTGCAAGAGTGACACCCCATGTAGCGCGCGTGCAAGAGGACCCCCCCCCCGTTCCCAGAGTATCGCGTGTGCAAGAGGGACACCCCCACTAGCGTATATAGTGTGTGACCCCCTGTATTGTGCTGTGTGGAAGAGGGACACCAACCCCCCCCCCCCCCCCCCTGTAGTATGTGCGTGCAAGATTCTCCCCCCCCCACCTGTTCCCAGTATGGGGGGGGGGGGTGCGCGCAAGAGTGGCACCCCCCCGTAGCGCGTGTGCAAGTGGGATACCCCCACTAGCATATATAGTGTGTGACACACCACTGTAGCGTGTAAGAGGGATACCCCACTGTGGCGTATCGGGGAAAAGGGGGGGGGGTTGGTTATACCATTGTATGCCTGCGTTCCACTATAGGATAAGGAGAGTGTGGGATGAAGCAGCTATTCTCCCCCATAGTGAGTGAATTCAGGCCTGTGTTTGGCCCTAAATTTCTATGGTAACTGACATTGCCCCAAGAAATCCTTTAACTGCAGGCCTCAGTTGCTCACACATCCAGTTCTCCGCTCCCACAGCTCTGTACACATACATGGCTCAGATACTACACCAGGGGAACAGAAGTGTGGGAATAGAAACTAGCCAATGAAGAGACAGGGTTTAGAGCCTTTATTGAGACTCGTATGTGATTATCAACATATTAGGATGTGAATTCACACGTAATCATTTGTTTTTATCATCGATATTGACGTGATTTATATGGGTTGCAGGCAATAAATGGGGAGAAGAGGGAGTTGCAAATGAAAGTGATGCGCATTACATAATGGGGAGAAGTGAACGTGTGTGTGTGTATATATAATACATAGAATATACATTTTCATCACACGTATACTCTTTCTGGGGCATTGTGGGAGATGGAGTCCCGAGGTATGAGCCCATAACGCCTTTGGAATGGACTGGTGACTACAACTCCCAGCAAGCAACGGGCACACAGACAAGGAAGTCTGCTCTAGGTTTCCCTAGCAACCCAGAGCGCCTGTCAGACACGTTGCTCTGACGTAGCGGCGCCATTTTGTCCACCGACAGCAGCTTCCCCGATACGCGCATGCGCCCTTTCCCGTCGCTGAGCAGCACTTCCGGGAGGCGTGTCGCGTCTGCGCGTGCGCACAGGCGAAGTTGGCGCTGACCACTGCATTGGGCGTGCTGAGGTGGGGATATAGAATAGTGCAAGCTGGGAAATATAAGGCGGTGGCAGTCGTCACTGGCTTTCTACTCCCATTGAGGTAGTCCGCGGCGTACCGTTTCATAACGTTGGACTACAAGTCCCAGAATACATTGCGGCAGAGAGCTTGGGCGGAGTGCATTGTGGGGTATGCAGAGCCCTGCAAATCCAACTGTAAAACGTTCAACTACAGGTCCCGAGTGCATTATAAGGGAAGGTGCATCATGGGAGCTGAAGTCTCGCTTTTGAATTAGGACTACAACTCCCAGGATGCACTCCCATCATTTCACAGCAGAAAATAGGTACACATGCGTCTAATATAACCCCACGCCCTATATCTATCTATCTATACATGCACACTTTCTCTCATATATATATCCTACACCCATCATATAGATCCACACACCTCATATACACTAGATCCCCTCATATATCCCACACCCCTCATATAGATCCCCACTTAAACCACACCCTCAGATCTGCTCATATACCCTACAACCCCCATATAGATCCCCACATATATCCCACACCCCTCATAGATCCTCTCATATACCCTACACCCCTCATAGATTTCCACATATACCCTACACCCCCCATTTAGATTCCCACATATATCCTGCTCCCCACATATACCCCACACCCCTCATATAGATTCCCATATATACCCCACACCCCTCATATAGATTCCCACATATACCCCACACCCCTCATATAGATTCCCACATATACCCAACACCCCTCATATAGATTCCCACATATACCCCACACCGCTCATATAGATTCCCACATAGCCCCGACACCCCTCATATAGGTCCCCACATATATCCCACACCTTTCATACAGATCCCCACCCCACTAATATAATAGCATGCATCATTTGGCAGCCGCGCCTTACATCCACTTTATAAGGAAACTCCTTGCAGCTGCAGGCAGAGGGGACCCACACGTATAAGGACATCGTTGGGTCCAGAGGGCAGCTGCTGCTTGCTACCTGCAACAGCGGCCCAATCGGAATCTTTGACGACGCTGATCGGCCGGCCATTTAGTGAAGCCACGCGACCAGCCTTTCGGCACCGCCGAAGATTCTGATTGGTCAGTGGTCGCAGCGAAGGAGCGTGCAGCAGCGCCAAAAACCGGTATACTGACTGGGGTTTGGTACAGGAGCTTGCTAAACCGGTACTGTACCGGCTACATCGGTGCCGTGGGAGGGATCGACTGGTACGGCTCTCCTTAAAATAAGGGCGTGGACAGAGGTGTACGGTGGGAAAGAGAGCGCATTTGATACAGCTATTAGAGAGAAGAGATGTATTATGGGATGGCAATGACGTGCATGCTGGGATAAAAGAAAGCTGGGCAGTATGGGAGTAGTGAGCCATCCTCGGTGACCTCTTTCACAACGAGATCCTACACGAGGAGGGGACAGACTCCGAGGGGCAGTACTGCACTGCAAGGGTGGTGCGTGCTTGGATCAGGCTCCCAGCGAAGGAGACAGGAAGTAGATAGATTTATTGGGATTCCAGAGCACCTGGGACAGACACACGGGATCCTTATAGGATGAGCAAAATGGTGGTGCAGGTTCCACTGGCTGCCACACTACACCCATGGCTGCAGCTTTCATGGAGTGGGCCAAGATGGTGGCCCTGCCGGCAAGCCAATCAGGAACTGCGACCAATGATATCATGCAGGGAGCTGCTTGGTGGCCATCTTGGTAGAGGGCAAATGTCTCTTGAGGGAAGTGATCAGGATAGGGTTGTCCCCACTTCCCTCTGCTTATCTTCTCCCCCTGCAGGTGTTTGGGGTGAAGGACCTCTCGTTCACTGATTGGAGCTGGTGGGGGGGATTCGCCATGTTTCTGTGCCAGCCATGCGGGGGCCTGCGGTCCTGTGTATTCCAGCAGCCGCCTCTGCTCATGTTCTTCCTGTGCCTGGTGACCCTCGCAGTCACCTTCCTGTCCCTCGGGGCGTACGTCAAGACTCACCCCGTCAGGAACGCAGACGTCACCCAGGTAGCTAGCGGTGTGCCTGGGCTGGAGAGGCTGAGAATATGGCTGTTTCTGAGACACGGTGACAGATAGCTGTGTCTCCCCCACCCCTCTCTCTCAGGACTGGGACTCCCTCCTCCAGGCCCTGGGCTTGCTGCAGTTCTGCCCCCAGGGTAATACGACTGGGCGTGTCACCCCCCTCCTACTGGCCGGGAGTCCGTTGAACGTATCAGGGCTCCATCCAGGTGGTCTTGCCAGCACCTCGGTGTTGGTTGGGCTGTCTCTGCGCCCGTGGGACCCCGTCACCAACACCAGCGGCCTGCGGCTTTCTGTCTCGAGCGCCCAGCTTGGGCTTAGAGGTATTTATACAGGGGTCCCGCACATGCAGGGGGGCAGCACCTAACTGTCGTATTGGGGGCCGACTCCCTGACTACACGCCCCTCTGTCTCCATGACATGGTCTCTTGCATCCATGTCACCCTGCGTTAAACAGGCCACACAGGATAGTCCTGTCTCTGTCACCTTGCGGTGTGGGGGACGGGCGTGTCACTGGTCCCCAGCGGTGGGAGGGACGGGCGTGTCACTGGTCCCCTGCGGGTGGGAGGGACGGGCGTGTCACTGGTCCCCTGCGGCGGGAGGGATGGGCGTGTCACTGGTCCCCTGCGGGTGGGAGGGACGGGCGGGTTAGCGGTCCCCTGCGGGTGGGAGGGACGGGCGGGTCAGCGGTCCCCTGCGGGTGGGAGGGACGGGCGGGTCAGCGGTCCCCTGCGGGTGGGAGGGACGGGCGGGTCAGCGGTCCCCTGCGGGTGGGAGGGACGGGCGGGTCAGCGGTCCCCTGTGGGTGGGATGGGCGGGTCAGCGGTCCCCTGCGGTGGGAGGGACGGGCGGGTCAGCGGTCCCCTGCGGGTGGGAGGGACGGGCGTGTCACTGGTCCCCTGCGGGTGGGAGGGACGGGCGTGTCACTGGTCCCCTGCGGCGGGAGGGATGGGCGTGTCACTGGTCCCCTGCGGGTGGGAGGGACGGGCGTGTCACTGGTCCCCTGCGGGTGGGAGGGACGGGCGTGTCACTGGTCCCCTGCGGCGGGAGGGATGGGCGTGTCACTGGTCCCCTGCGGGTGGGAGGGACGGGCGGGTTAGCGGTCCCCTGCGGGTGGGAGGGACGGGCGGGTCAGCGGTCCCCTGCGGGTGGGAGGGACGGGCGGGTCAGCGGTCCCCTGCGGGTGGGAGGGACGGGCGGGTCAGCGGTCCCCTGCGGGTGGGAGGGACGGTCGTGTCAGCGGTCCCCTGTGGGTGGGATGGGCGGGTCAGCGGTCCCCTGCGGTGGGAGGGACGGGCGGGTCACTGGTCCCCTGCGGGTGGGAGGGACGGTCGTGTCACTGGTCCCCTGCGGTGGGAGGGACGGGCGGGTCAGCGGTCCCCTGCGGGTGGGAGGGACGGGCGGGTCAGCGGTCCCCTGCGGGTGGGAGGGACGGTCGTGTCACTGGTCCCCTGCGGTGGGAGGGACAGGCGGGTCACTGGTCCCCTGCGGTGGGAGGGAGGGACGGGCGGGTCAGCGGTCCCCTGCGGGTGGGAGGGACGGGCGTGTCACTGGTCCCCTGCGGTGGGAGGGACGGGCGTGTCACTGGTCCCCTGCGGTGGGAGGGAGGGACGGGCGGGTCAGCGGTCCCCTGCGGGTGGGAGGGACGGGCGTGTCACTGGTCCCCTGCGGTGGGAGGGACGGGCGTGTCACTGGTCCCCTGCGGTGGGAGGGACGGGCGGGTCAGCGGTCCCCTGTGGGTGGGTGGGACGGCGTGTCACTGGTCCCCTGCGATGGGAGGGGTGTGTGGGTGTCGGGGATGGGCACTGACCCTCCTGTCATGCTGCTGTTGCAGGTGAGGGGACGGGCGCGGATCTATTCGTCACAGTGTCCCCAGTCAGGTCGGCGGGTGGCTGCGGTGACACCGACTGCTCCACGAAATACTGCGTCACCGTCACCGCCCCGGTGTCCCTGCTGCCTCAGGCCAGGTGAGAAATAGACGTGTGTGGCGGGACTGCGGTGACAGCCGTGTGTGGCGGGACTGCGGTGACAGCCGTGTGTGGCGGGACTGCGGTGACGGCCGTGTGTGGCGGGACTGCGGTGACGGCCGTGTGTGGCGGGACTGCGGTGACGGCCGTGTGTGGCGGGACTGCGGTGACGGCCGTGTGTGGCGGGACTGCGGTGACAGCCGTGTGTGGCGGGACTGCGGTGACAGCCGTGTGTGGCGGGACTGCGGTGACAGCCGTGTGTGGCGGGACTGCGGTGACAGCCGTGTGTGGCGTGACAGCCGTGCGGGGCGGGACTGCGGTGACAGATAGCCGTGTGGGGCGGGACAGAGGGACGTAGTGCTAGATAGCTGTGTACCCTCTCACACTGTACCACTGGATGCAGGTCGCCCCTGCAATGCCCCCAGAGCATGCCCAGCGCCCCCCCCGCCTCCTGATCTGTACGTGGCACAGCGGTACCCGGGCCACCCCTCCCACTGTTACACAGCCACGTATAACCGGGACCCTGAGATGCTGAGCATGATATCCCAGGTGAGGAGCGTACAGTGCTGTATACACTGCCAGTAACTATACAGTATATACACGTATAGCACCGTATATACCTGGAACTCTACAGTATGTGCACATACAGCGCTGTATACATTGGCAGTAACTCTATACAGTATACACACAGCACCGTATACGCTGCCTGTAACTCTATACAGTATATACACGCACAGCACCGTTTACACTGCTTGTAACTATACAGTATATACACGCACAGCACCGTATACACTGCCTGTAATTATACAGTACATACACGCACAGCACCGTATACACTGCCTGTAATTATATAGTATATACACGCACAGCACCGTATACATTGCCTGTAATTATACAGTATATACACGCACAGCACCGTATACACTGCCTGTAATTATACAGTTTATACACGCACAGCACCGTATACACTGCCTGTAACTATACAGTATATACACGCACAGCACCGTATACACTGGCAGCATAGAAACCTGGAATGTGACGGTGGATAAGAGCCGCCGTGTCAGTGCGCTCCCCACCCTGCTGTAACACCTCCGTCCTGGTTGGATCCGTGAGGCTTTCTCTCATATTGAGGATTTAGCCTTCTGTCTCTCACCCCGTAGCACCTCTGCTGGGACGCTAGTCCACGACTCCACCCCCCTTTCCATAAAGAAGCACTCCCTCACATCTCCCTTAGCTGCCGCCTGTCGGCCCCGGAGAGCGACTTCTTGTCCTAGCGCTCCTCTCTCTCTCCGGAATACGCTTCCCGTCTGTACTCCTGAAGCCCTCATTCTCTCCCTCGTCCCCCCATGGCAGTACACACGGGGGGTGGGGAGGGATTGATGCCCCACCTCCTGCGTGGCAGGACTGGCTTTGGATTGGCTCCTCGCCCGTCAGGTCCCCTGGCATGGCCTTACTAGGCGCGGGTGTAGACCTTCTCTCTCTCACTCCCCCACCCTTCTTGCTCACTCTTCTTCCCCCCCTCTTTCTCTCTCCCCCTTCTTCTTTCTCTCTCCCCTCTTACCCCCTCTTCTCTTACTCAGCTGTCCACTTCTCTTACACCCCTCTCCACTTCCCTTACCCCCCTCTCCTCTTACCCCCTCCCCCTCTCCTCTTACCCCTTCCCCCTCTCCTCTTGCTTCCCCCTCTGATCCCTCTTTTTACTCTTCGTCCATCTTCGCCCCCCCCATTCCTTTCCTCCCCCCCTTTCCTCGCCTCCCATTCCCACTGCCCCCACGCCATTCCCTTCCCCGCCCCCCATTCCCACTGCCCCCACGCCATTCCCTTCCCCGCCCCCACCCCATTCCCTTTCCCGCCCCCACGCCATTCCCTTCCTCGCCCCCACGCCATTCCCTTCCCCGCCCCCACCCCATTCCCTTCCTCGCCCCCACCCCTCCTTTCCCCTTCTATCAGGAGCATGATCTGGCGCAAAGGCTAACCGGGCCCGCAAGCCTAGCAATAGCTCCATCTGGCCCCTCCACACCATCTGGCCCCTGCCCTCCCTCAACACCGGCTCTTCCGTCCCTCCACATTTGCTCTTCCGTCCCTCCACATTTGCTCTTCCCCGCCCCCCGCCCCTCTCCTGGCAAAAAACGATGAAGAAGCTGCCGCCCGTGGGAAGCCACATGTTGTCGCATCACCCTCCGATCCGGATCATCAAGGTAGGTTAGAGTTGCAGGGACCGTCCTGTCTGGACCACAGGAGGAGGGTGGGGGGCGCCAGATGAGATCTTCCGCAGGAGCCGTCTATGCCTCCGTCTGGTGGGTCTTATGTGTTCTGCTGGAAACCGCAATGACGGTGCTACCCGGCCAGATAGAAAGAGGGACTCCGGCAAACGACGCATATCAGGGGATGTCGGCGTCTTCCGTGACGGCTAGGTCCAAACGTTTGCCACACGAATGGTAAAGTTGAATAAAGGCGCAATGTTCCAGGTACAAGGACTAACCCGGAGGCACCAACACAATCCTATGCGTTTCGTGGCTACGTGGCCACTTCATCATGGAATGAATGGTGGAATTCCCATCTGGCTTTAAATACCCTTCCTGGATTTCTTATTGGCTCATGTCCACATGGTAGGACTACATGTCATTAAAGTTACACTAACACACAAGTAACGTACGCTTATTCATAAAATGTAACACAATAAAGAACACAATGAAAACAACTATATGTAGCAAACAAGACCGGCCCCTTCAGCTTTAACATATAAGGGGATTGATGTTGTTCCTATCAATAGAAGGGGTGGAGATCGAGAGAGGACCCTATCCAGCCCGGAGAGCTATTGGATTTACAAGCTCAAGACTACAATTCCCTTTGGCCTTAATGAGGATATTGTATTTCTCCTCTAGTACGGCATAATCAATCCTTCCCCTGCTGAGAACCCTCACTTATCCCTCCGCCATTCCTTGTCTGTGTAGCCCCCTCTCTCTCTGTCTCTCTCCCAATATGCTTCTGCAACTTCCTATATGCTCTCCCCAGCCCCCTGTGACATACGAGGTGGAAGATATGCTAGATGGTGGTGCTTTTGAATTCTGGGTGCTCTCCGTTGGCTTGGTGTATCTACATTTAATATAAGTATCCAAACAGGTCTGCTCCTTCCACCTCTTACTATAGGATTTTCCCAGCAGTGTTTCCATATGGTTCCTTTATTACATTAGTGCTTAGATGGTTATTCTGTTTGCATGAGCATATACCATCCTATTCATGCTAGCACACTTTCTTTTTTTAAACATAGATTTTTTTTATTGTAAAATTTGGGTACAGAAGGGAAAAAGGGTAGGGAAAGGTGTTAAGAATTACAGTACCTTGACATTCGTTTATTCACACAGGGAGCTCAACTTACTGAACATTCATAGTCGTAGTGTGGTACAAAAATCGTAAGTCAGTCACTCGGGATGTAGAGGGTGGGGACATCCATGAGGTAAAGAACACACCAACTAACGTAGGGAGAGGGCGGGGGAGAGGAAATGATCACAGTATTCTCGGAATGACATCTCAGCATCTTGTCCCATTCCTATCGCCTGCATCTCCTCTGCATTTACATCTTTCCAAAGCATCAGATTTTACAGCATTGCTAGCTCTGGGGCAAGCCCCGTGCCACCCTCTTGTGACAGCCATGGTTCCCACACCTGAGCAAATGTATGGGATTTCTCTCTTAGATATGCCGCGATCCGCTCCATTTTCAAGATATGCCATATCCTGTGTTTGGATAGTAATCCTGGGCTAGTCTGCTTATTCCAACACGCAGCTATGGAACATCTAGCGGCCAGCAAGATGTGTAGCATTCATTTATATCTGTGCCTGGGTATGACCTATGAGGGGATCTGCCTAATAGGTCAAGCTAGCTATGGGTCAGGGACCATCCGTGTGTCTCCTAGGGAGTTGATGAGGTCGAATATTTGCCACCATAGGGTAATTAGAACTGGACAGGATCACCAGATGTGTAAGAGGGATCCTCTCAGCCCACAGCCTCGGACACATAAGGGGGATATACTGCTATTGATAGCATGTAGTCTTCTTGGTGTAAGGTACCAGCGACACGGCATCTTATATGTATTTTCTTTTATGGTCGTGCATATGGAACTGGAGACTGACGCCTCACATATCAGACCATACCTCAACCTCTAGGACTTTCCCAAACTCCTCTTCCAATCGCTGCATATAGATAGTCTTTATAGTAAAATCCATATCTAGCAGAACCTGATAAATGGTTGAGATTAAACCCTTCACATATATCTTGAGATATATAGCATTTCCAAATAGGTTTCAGCCGCCGGAGATGTGCTTGTGTGCTTTGTTATGATAACATTGTAGAAAGAGAAAGGGGGTGGCCCGGTATTAAAGGGGTTGCACCCCATTTGGCCATCCCCTGACCTCACCAGGGAGACAAGGGGTTAACTGGGCTGAGGTCCAGAAATGTGATGTAACCCTTGTTATGACATGAAAATGTGTATTCCCCTGTTCCCATGCTTTATTGTAATGTCTGGTTTAATCAGTGTCTGCATCACACACACACTAGGATCCATCCGGGAGCACAAGGGTTAATAGTTGTTTAGTGATTATAGCCCTTTGTGTAATTTTTCCGCCTTTTCAGGCACCATTTTGCAGGATCCCATAGGCCGCCATTGGGGCTCCATGTGTTTCAATGGCGAATCTTGCTGTTTGGGTCCTGGTTCCTGTGAAGACCAGCAGATGGCGTCCGAGAGGAGGAGCGGAGGTTTCCCATTGTACATCAATGGGCCCATTGACTTCAATGGAGAATCCTCGAAAGAGCTTTCCAGGAACGAGTTGGCTGCCGTCCAAACCGCAAAGCGGATACATTTTCAATAAGAGCTTTGATCACTTAACAGTCAAGTTCAACGACAAGTGGCGTGGGAATAAACAGTTCTAGAGCACATAGAAATAAAATTCTTTTTACCCCTAGTTCCTAGACCTTCCCCCACTCGACCACAACCGGGACCCAGTATCCTGGACCCCCGATAAGGGTCGAACCGAGAAGAGCGGGTCGCGCCATAGGTTCCAATGGCGGCGGCAGAAACAGCTCAGGAAAACGGCTAAGTGTCAAAAGCTGAACTTTGGGAATCCATAGCTCCGGTTCCGGAGGGTCCAGAGGATCAGGGTTTGGGGTATCTGTAGTCACTGCTCCGGCATCGCTGCAGAACCATCCTTGACCCTCTTGGACCAACCCAACGGAGTATGGACCCCCTTGAAAGTTCGGGACTTTTCCCATAGACTCCAATGGTGGCCAATCGCCATTGACCGGCTATGGCGGAAAACCCCCATTGATTTCAACGGCGGCGTCGCCCCGTTGAAAGTCTATGGCGGCGGATTCCCATAGCCGCCAACGGCGGCGGTTTGCCATTGAAAGTCTGGCGGCGGAGCCTGTTGTTTTCAATGGGGATTTAGTGAAAAACCGTGATTTAATTTACAGCGGAGTTTTTTGTATTAAAATAGGAAACGGTTTAAGGTGTATTTGTGTAACTCCGGTTCTGAAGGTCGTAGCAAGTCGCAAATTAAACCATAGGATGTCCCAGTTCCGGCATTGAGAACTGGGAAGTTTGGACTGGCTGGACCCAACGGAACCGTATATTTTAATATGTTTGTGTTTTATCCTTCATACTGTGTCCCAAAGCAGGGATAAAACCCAGAGGAAATTCCTTTGCATACCAGGGGAGCATATGGCCAGAGAGGCGACCCAATGTCTAGGACTTAAGTATTGTCCACCTTTTATCCTTTGTCTTCTGATATCATCTGAATTGTTACCTGATTGCGAGAGAATTGCTATGCAACATACTTCTCATCCCCCATCCCCAAAGTAAGTGTACTTCTTTTCTGTTACTGTATTATTTCGTGTGTTCACCTATCCAAAGGAATAAATATACTTTATTATATCTAAGCCTCGTTCAGTTCAAACCCAGTATTTGGTGTAAATTACAACCTGTGATAAGCTATCGTCACAGGCTTGTATATTAACTGGTGGCAGCGGCGGGATTGAACTGCACCTGGATTACAGTATTCTGTGGGGTACTGTGATCCAGTGGGAACTTGATGGTAATTGCAAATTCCTGGGACTAAAGATATTGAACACACAGTAGTGCAACAAGTAACGCAAGTTGTCACACCACCTCACTGCTGCGACCCAGAACCATGAGTGAAGCGGAAAGTGTCTACTACCTGAGGACTAGAGCTCAGCTAAAAGAAAAGTGCCGTGATTATGGACTGGAATATGAGGACTAGGAGGTCGAAGACATGATTGCCGCAATCACGGACTATGAAGCCAAGCGGGCAGAGTCGCAGGATACGGCTCAGCTTGCCCTTGTACAGCCGCCCGGAAATCAGGGACTGAACCCAGTGCCGGGGCAGCAGAATCCCGGGGAAGGAACGAGTGCACCTCCCGGGACAAGTGCGACAGGAGGGGCACTGATGGCTGCGGCCACCAGTCCGTTTACCCCCGAAATGTTGGCACTGATTACAATGTGGGGAGACCGAGGGACAGCGGAGGAGCGGCTAAAGTTTATCTGGCCAGTGGTTGACAAATCACCAAAAAATCTACTCGCCACACAAAAAAATCTACTCGCCACCTAGTACCAAACGTGTGCTGCTTGGGCCAATATTTACTCGCCCGGGGGTTAAATCCACTCGCCCGGGGCGAGCAAATGTATAGGTTTGTCGAACACTGTCTATGGCAGTGAACAGACCCGCTTATTGCCCCCCGGTCCAACCCTGCAAAGATGAACTACAACTGGACAAGCACAGTCTCACCAAGTACGTGGAAGGCACTGATCGGATCGACATGGTGCTTCCCCAGCATAGGGTTGCACGCTTGGACCCGCTACTCTCCGGCTTGGCTAAGCAGACATTGATGGAGCTTACAGAGGAGTTTGCTGATGATTATGACCACCTGAAAGAACTATTGCTATTTCAGCACGGTTTTACCCCTGAAGCTTACCGGGGTAAATTCCGGCTGGAGGAGAGGCAGCCTCAGGAGACCTACGTCACCTATGTGACCCGCATGGCTTTATACGGGCTACACTGGGTGGAGGGCTGTGAGGCCAAGACTTACCAACGCCTGCTGGACCTCATCTTTCAGGAGCAGCTCATGCAGCAGTGCCCGCCGGCAGTGAGGGCTTTGGTGTATGACAAAAAGCCCAAGACTTACACAGAGGCGGCGAGGCTGGCAGATGACTATGTGGTCAGCCGGTCCTAGATGATCGCCAAGGTACCAGCCAAAGCGGCGGCAGCGCCGGCGCCGGCCAAGAAGTCTGTTACTACCCCCCAGTGGACCCAAAAGCCGCCTGCGGGCAGCAGTTCACAGAAGGCGGGAGAGCTCCGGCATGAGCGCCGGTGCTACAACTGTAACAACACTGGTCACTTCAGACCAGATTGCCCGGAACCCCTGTGTTCCAACGGACCCCATTGGGGGCAACGCACCCCAGCTGCGAAGCCGGTAGCCCGCGTGCAGGTGGCTTCCACCAAAGAACCAGGTCCGGTCATGGAAACAACTCCCAGCGAGACGTCCCATGTCACCCCTATCCCGGTTTCATCGGTGCCTACAGCCAGTAGTGGAGGACATCTCAGCGCAGACCTGCAGCAGACGGACGGCCGGAGCAAACATCTCACCCCGGTCACAGACGGTGACCGGCAAGCAGTCGGCTTGCTGGATTCAGGAGCTGCAGTGACCCTGGTCCGACCTGATATGGTCCGGCCAGAGGAATTGCTCCCAGGCCCAGGGATGCAGATCACTGTGGCCGACGGAGAGCCACGTTTCTTGCAGGTGGCCCGCATCTTTTTGGATTGGGGGGTGGGCCAGGGTGTGCGGGAGGTGGGGGTTTTACCCGGTTTGGATGCTGAAATTCTTTTGGGCAACGACCTGGGACCGATGACCAGCACCTACGACCGTGTGCCCCAGCCCGCTGCAGTGGTGGCGGTTACCCGGAGCCAGACCGCGGCAATGCCGGCGACGGCCGCTCCAGTCCCCCAGCCTTTGGGACCAACGTTAGCGGAGGGCGCAGAGGAGCCCGGGGAGGTAAGCCAGGATCAGTTGCAACCACAGGCTGACTTACTGTTCCCTTTCACCCTGTCCCCTTCCCCTGACAATGACATGACTGGGGGGTGGCCAGACTTAGGAGCCCAGTTTAGGGAGGCAGTGAAGACAGACCCTACCCTGGCCGGCGTGAGACTTCGGGCGTCCGAATCTCAGGCAGGGGAGGGCACTGAGCGCTGCCTATGGCATAAGGGACTCCTATACAGAGAAGAAGGGAACCCGGGGATAGAGGAGGGGGTGACCGGTAAGCGACAGCTAGTAGTGCCCCAGGGGTACCGACAGCAATTGTTACGGGTAGCTCACTCTATTCCGTTAGCAGGACATCAGGGGGTCACCAGAACGCGAGCCCGGCTATTACAGCGTTACTACTGGCCGGGGGCATCCCGGGATGCGAGCAACTTCTGCCGCTCCTGTGATGCCTGCCAGCGAGTGGGTAAGGCGGGCGACCGTGTGAAGGCACCCCTGGGACCCCTACCGATAATAGGGGAACCCTTACAGAAGGTAGCGATGGACCTGATAGGACCCCTCATGATTCCTAGCAGGTCAGGGAAGCTCTACATCCTGACGGGGGTGGATTTTGCCACCCGGTACCCTGAGGTGGTAGCGCTTGCCACCATAAGTGCCAAGACAGTGGCAGCAGCTTTGCTGAACATTTTCTCTAGGGTAGGTTTCCCTAGTGAGATCCTAACCGATCAGGGGTCGCAGTTCATGAGTGAACTGTTACATTGTCTCTGGGATGCATGCGGTGTACAGCACCGGCGCACTACCCCTTACCATCCCCAGACAAACGGATTATGTGAGAGGTTTAACGGGACCCTGAAGCAGATGCTTCGGACCTTTATAGAGGCAGAGGGGAAAGACTGGGAGATTCACCTGCAGCACTTGCTGTTTGCATACCGAGAGGTACCGCAAGAATCTACAGGCTTCTCCCCCTTCGAGCTACTATATGGCCGCAGGGTACGTGGACCTCTGGACATATTCCGTGAGGGATGGGATGGGGAGACTACTGCTACTGATGCTTCAGTGATCCAGTATGTATTTGATCTCAGAGACCGGTTAGAGATGCTCATGGGCGTGGCCCAGGACCACCTCAGGGCTGCGCAGACCAAGCAAAAGCAATGGTATGACCAGCATGCCCGTAGCAGAGAATTCATCCCAGGACAGCAGGTGCTTGTTCTCAAACCCACTCGGGAGAACAAGCTGATGGCTGCCTGGTCGGGACCGTACTCGGTTATCCGAAAGGTGAATGAGTGCAACTATGTTGTACAGGTAGCGCCTGAGAGGCACAAGACATACCACATTAACATGCTGAAGGAATACAGAGCACCGAGTATGGGAGCAGTGCTGGCCATTTGTAGCCCACTGCTGGAGGATCCGGCGAGCAATGCTCTGCCTGATCTCCTAGGGGAGGCTAGGCAGGGAAACACTGTAGAGCAGGTAGAGATAGGGGCACAGTTGAGTGCTAGGCAGAAGGGAGAAGCCAGGGACATGCTAGCTAAGTTTGGGGCCCTCTTCACTGACATGCCAGTGACCACATATCTCACAAAACACCCAGTGCACACAGGGGACCTGCAGCCTCTGCATAAGCACGCTTATAGAGTGTCAGCAGAGGTCAAGACAAGTATGGAGAGAGAGATAGAGGAGATGCTGATCCTAGGGGTAATTACTCCGTCCCAGAGCCCTTGGGCAAGTCCAGTAGTCCTAGTTCCTAAGAAGGACAAGACCACCCGGTTTTGTGTGGACTACCGGTTGCTCAACGCTGGGACGGTGTCAGATGCTTACCCCATGCCCCGCATGGATGAGTTACTAGATGAAATCGTGGGGGCAAAGTACCTGACCACCATGGATTTGAGCAAAGGCTATTGGCAAATCCCACTGTCCCTGGAGGCTAGGGAGAAGTCAGCATTCCTCACTCCAAGTGGCCTCTATGAGTTTTTGGTGATGCCATTTGGGATGAAGAATGCCCCGGCTACCTTTCAATGCCTGGTCAATAGGTTACTGGAAGGGATGCAGAGCTATGCCAGGCTTACTTAGATGACATTGCTGTCTTTATTAGTTCCTGGGAATCCCACATAGGACATGTAGCTGCGGTGCTGGATAGGATCAGGGAGGCTGGGCTTACCTTAAAACCCAGTAAGTGTATGGTCGGGATGGCAGAAGTCCTGTACTTAGGGCACAGGGTGGGTGGAGGGCATCTCAAACCAGAGCCAGCCAAGGTAGAAGCCATAGTTCAGTGGCCTGTTCCAAAAACCAAGAAACAGGTCATGGCATTTTTGGGCACCGCAGGGTACTATAGGAAGTTTGTCCCACAGTACAGCGCCGTGGCCAAACCCCTGATTGATCTGACTAAGAAGCAACTGCCTGTGCTTATTACCTGGACTCCTGCCTGTGAAACTGCTTTCCAGGCACTGAAAACGGCTCTTGCTGGAGCCCCCATACTGGCTGCCCCAGACTATACCAAGCATTTTCTTATTCAGACTGATGCCTCAGACTTTGGTGTTGGGGCTGTATTGAGCCAGGTGGGGGACGACGGCAAAGAGCACCCTGTGGTGTATCTCAGTCGCAAACTGCTCCCCAGGGAAGTGGCATATGCCACCATTGTGAAGGAGTGCTTAGTCATTGTGTGGGCACTCAAAAAGCTCCAGCCCTATGTATATGGGAGGGCTTTCATGGTCATCACAGACCACAATCCCCTGAGTTGGCTACAGATTGTATCAGGGGAGAATGCCAAGCTGCTGAGATGGAGCTTGGCTTTGCAAGAATTTGAATTTACCATTCAACACAAAAAGGGCAGTGAAAACAGCAATGCTGATGGACTTTCACACCAGGACTATCCCTCTGAGACTGAATTCATTAATGGTGCCAGCAGTGCCCCACTCCCCGTTAGGACCAGTGGGCCTCAGGCAACCCATTAAGAAGGGGAGGTGTAGAGGGAGAAAGGGGGTGGCCCGATATTAAAGGGGTTGCACCCCATTTGGCCATCCCCTGACCTCACCAGGGAGACAAGGGGTTAACTGGGCTAAGGTCCAGAAATGTGATGTAACCCTTGTTATGACATGAAAATGTGTATTCCCCTGTTCCCATGCTTTATTGTAATGTCTGGTTTAATCAGTGTCTGCATCACACACACTAGGATCCATCCGGGAGCACAAGGGTTAATAGTTGTTTAGTGATTATAGCCCTTTGTGTAATTTTCCCGCCTTTTCAGGCACCATTTTGCAGGATCCCATAGGCCGCCATTGGGGCTCCATGTGTTTCAATGGCGAATCTTGCTGTTTGGGTCCTGGTTCCTGTGAAGACCAGCAGATGGCGTCCGAAAGGAGGAGCGGCGGTTTCCCATTGTAAGTCAATGGGCCCATTGACTTCAATGGAGAATCCTCGAAAGAGCTTTCCAGGAACAAGTTGGCTGCCGTCCAAACTGCAAAACCGCAAAGCGGATACATTTTCAATAAGAGAGCTTTGATCACTTAACAGTCAAGTTCAACGACAAGTGGCGTGGGAATAAACAGTTCTAGAGCACATAGAAATAAAATTCTTTTTGCCCCTAGTTCCTAGACCTTCCCCCACTCGACCACAACCGGGACCCAGTATCCTGGACCCCAGATAAGGGTCGAACCGAGAAGAGCGGGTCGCGCCATAGGTTCCAATGGCGGCGGCAGAAACAGCTCAGGAAAACGGCTAAGTGTCAAAAGCTGAAATTTGGGAATCCATAGCTCCGGTTCCGGAGGGTCCAGAGGATCAGGGTTTGGGGTATCTGTAGTCACTGCTCCGGCATCGCTGCAGAACCATCCTTGACCCTCTTGGACCAACCCAACGGAGTATGGACCCCCTTGAAAGTTCGGGACTTTTCCCATAGACTCCAATGGCGGCCAATTTCATTGACCGGCTATGGCGGAAAACCCCCATTTACTTCAACGGCGGCGTCGCCCCGTTGAAAGTCTATGGCGGCGGATTCCCATAGCTGCCAACGGCGGCAGTTTGCCATTGAATGTCTATGGCGGCGGAGCCCGTTGTTTTCAATGGGGATTTAGTGAAAAAACGTGATTTAATTTACAGCGGAGTTTTTTGTATTAAAATAGGAAACGGTTTAAGGTGTATTTGTGTAACTCCGGTTCCGAAAGTCGTAGCAAGTCGCAAATTGGACCATAGGATGTCCCAGTTCCGGCATTGAGAACTGGGAAGTTTGAACTGGCTGGACCCAACGGAACCAGATATTTTAATGTGTTTGTGTTTTATCCTTCATACTGTGTCCCAAAGCAGGGATAAAACTCAGAGGAAATTCCTTTGCATACCAGGGTAGCATATGGCCAGAGAGGCGACCCAATGTCTAGGACTTAAGTATTGTTCAAAGGATTTTGTCACCTCCACTGTTTACCTGAGGGCGGAGATTACTCAAACCAGAGCAGTCTTTAAGTGTCCCATTTAACACCTTACAACAAAGTATATCCTGCCAGGAATCCAATCTGGTAGACTAGCTGGCATTCCTGATGCAGATGAGGGGCTACAGAAATGAGACCCCAGAGCTCTAATGCGCATGTACCAGCTAGCAGGGGGGCATGTATCAAAATGTGTTCCCACGTTAATGACTGGCTAGAGGTAATTGAAGACTAATCACCTGTACTTAATGTTAAGGATAGGGTACAAAAGGTTTATAAACTGTGGTCCACCCTTTATCCTTTGTCTTCTGATATCATCTGAATTGTTACCTGATTGCGAGAGAATTGCTATGCAACATACTTCTCATCCCCCATCCCCAAAGTAAGTGTACTTCTTGTCTGTTACTGTATTATTTTGTGTGTTCACCTATCCAAAGAAATAAATATACTTTATTATATCTAAGCCTCGTTCAGTTCAAACCCAGTATTTGGTGTAAATTACAACCTGTGATAAGCTATCGTCACAAACATGTTTTAGCTGGAGATATCTGAACACCTCTCCAGGCCGTAAATCAGCCTTCTCTTAAAGCTCAGAGAAATCCTTAAAAATTTTTTTATCAGATATCATGTGCTTGATCCTAGTTATGCCCCATCTTTTCCAGGCTGCAATCCTGCCTTCCTCCATCCCCGGGGGAAAATTGGGGGTTATTGAAAAGCGGGATCATACTAGAGTTTTTTTGTTTGTGAATCTGTACTTAATTTAAGCCGATCCCACTTTGACAGTGAGTGCTTAATCATTGGGTTTGCTATTCCTCCTGGTGGTCTATTCTGGCTGTCCAGCCAGGGCAAGGCCATAGCAAAGTGTCTAGATTTGTCGGGGAACAGATATGGTCCTCTATATCAGCCCATGCTCTCGTACCCCTTTCTGAGTTCCAGAGGAGTATCTGGCTCAGCTGCGAGGAGTATATTTTTTCACCGCTAATCACCCTAGCTTCGAGGGTCTTTGTTGTATTGTATTTAGGATTCTGGACTGTTTCCCTGACCATATGAACCTAGCAATACTTCGCTGTAGACTGGAAATATCTTTCTCTAGGGCTCGGACCGGGAGAGTCCGAAAGAGGCACATTATCCTGGGAAGGAGAGTCATTTTGATTGCCGTAATCCTGCCTATCCAGGAGATACAATATCTTTCCCATTCTTATAAATTGCTCTTGAGCCAACGCATTTGTTGAGGATAGTAATACTTATAGATTGTCTGCACGGATGTTGTAAGATTTACCCCTAGGTATGGTATATAGTTTGTGCGCCATGTAAAGTTAAAATTAATACTCAGAAATTTGATCAGGTCATGGGTCAGATTGATACATAGGACTAGTGATTTTGTCTAATTTATTTTGAAACCTGATATACTTCCAAATTGTAACAGTGCTTAAAAGGTTGGGAAGAGTAGTGAATGGTCTGGTAATCGTCATTAGTATGTCGTCCACAAATAACGCCACTTTATGTTCTGTTTTTCCCACCCGTACACCTGACACGTTGGGGTCCAGTCTCAAGGCGGCAGCCAAGAGTTCAATGGCGAGCACAAACAGGAGTGGAGAGAGGGGGCAGCCCTGTTGTGTACCATTTGCTATGGGTATTGTGTCAGAGAGGCGCCCTGCATTCCTAATCTGGGCTCATAGGGCTTGATATAAGGTCTGTTCACCCCTAAGAAAGGCTCCAGTGAAACCCATTTCTGTCAGTACTCTCAAAGAGATATCGCCAGTCCAGACTATCAAAAGCTTTCTCAGCATCCAGTGAGAGTGGCATACAGGGGGTCTTTTCTGTTCCAGCTGTGGGTATGAAGTTAATATATTGTCTGGAGCATGTCTAGCTGGGATAAACCCCACTTGATCGTGGTGAACCATATAGTTCATCTATTTTTGTAAGCGGTTAGCTAGAATTTTTGCATATAGTTTGATATCAGTGTTTATGAGCGAAATAGGGCGATAGCTGGCGCAACTCGTGGGGTGTCTTCATCTTTTTTTTATATATTAATACAATGGTAGCTGTAGCCATCGATTTGTGGGACTGGTTCACCCTTTAGAAATGTATCGAACATTGTTACTAGATATGGGGTAAGAATATTCGAGAGTTTCTTATAGTAGGCCCAGGAAAAGCCGCCTGGGGCTTTTGATGCCTTCAGTTCCTGCATGGTCTCGATCACCTCTTTTGCAGAGATTGGTTCATTAAGCTCTGTTCTATGGTGTGGCTTAAGTTTGGGCAATTGGCAGGCCTCTAGATATTTGTTTGTTTTGTTTGTATCATTTCCCAGGTGATCCACCTTTTTTCCATCATATAATTTTTTGGTAGAAGCTGTGGAACTGTTTTACTATCTGTAGTGGGTCTTTGGTCAACGTTCCATCAGCTAGGCGTATTGCGTGTATA
Source organism: Ascaphus truei (assembly GCF_040206685.1). Lineage (NCBI taxonomy): Eukaryota > Metazoa > Chordata > Amphibia > Anura > Ascaphidae > Ascaphus > Ascaphus truei. The sequence continues at coordinate 28,378 of NW_027454766.1, forward strand.
TTTTGCCTGGCAAGCATAGTGTGGGCCTTATTGCCTCTCTTGTAATATTTTTGAGAGGTTCAGCGTAGAGCCTGCTCTGTTTTAACTGAGAGGCATACATTTAGCTTCCCTCGGGTCTGGATAATCCTGGCCATCACCTCTGCGGTGCTGTTGGCTTTATTTGTCGCGGTAATGCCTCTGTATGATAATATTGATCATTGCATGGTCTGACCACGTAATACTGTCAATGTTTGCCTGCACTTTTTGTGATAGCAGTCTCGCGTCTACTAAGAAAATGTCAATTCGCGAATGTGTTGTGAGGGGCTGAAAAGAAAGTGTAATCTTTTTTGAGGGTGTTAAGTGATCTCCAAACATCGACTAGTTTGTGTTCCTTCATAAAATACTCAAATAGTTTTAATTTCTGGGGTTTGTCTCAGACCCGTCCCAAATTTTTTTTATAACCATTTGCATTTCTCTGGGGTTCTTCCCATCTCTTTTCAGCAGTCTATGGATCAAACTCTCAGAATGCATCCATTCTCTATATTAATGTATCCATTGGATAGTCCTTTTTTACTACATATAGTTGTTTTCTTTGTGTTCTTTATTGTGTTATATTTTCTGTATAAACGCATGTTACTTGTGTGTTAGTGTAACTTTAATGACGCAGTGGTATCGTGGCCATGAGCCAATAAGAAATCCAGGAAGGGTATTTAAAGCCAGATGGGAATTCCACCATTCATTCCATGATGAATTGGCCACGTAGCCACGAAACGCGTAGGATTGTGTTGGTGCCACCGGGTTAGTCCTTGTACCTGGGACACTGCGCCTTTATTGGACTTTACCTTTGCATGGCAAACATTTGGGCTTAGCCGGCACGCAAGACGCTGACGTCCTCGGATACGCGTCGTTTGCCGGTGTCCCTCTGTCTATCTGGCCAGGCAGCACCGTTATTGCGTTTTTCAGCGGAACGCATAAGACCCACCAGACGGAGGCACAGACGGCTCCTGCGGAAGATCTCCTCATCTGGCGCCCCCTCACCCTCCTCCTCCCGTGGCCCACTTACCTTGATGATCCGGATCGGAGGGTGATGCGACGACCTGTGGCTTCACGGTTCATGACCCATTGTTTTTAACTTTTTTTTTATTCTGTCCGTGCATATCTTGCCACTGTAACTATTTCATACAAACTTAGTCTACTATGAGAGTTTGTTGCACGTTTCTTTTCCACTTTCTCCAGATCTGATGCTGTCATCCCACCTGATCAGCAGCAGACTCTCATATTCCCACAGAGAGGATACCTGCTATATTTATTCCTTGATTATTAGTTGCGTTCACATGCTTCACTTGTTTGCCCTTTTTTAAGTTTATTTGCACACATTTTGTCTTTTTTTTTTCACTGTATCCTATACACAGATTTGGTCCGTTTGATTCACTATTTTATATATCACCATTTTTTGTATATGTACATATTTTTGTGCACTTTAGACCTTATTCATGTTTATACTCGAGGTCTGATGCATCCTCTGTGATCCGGTCACTTCACTTCGGCACGTACAACCTCTGAGATCTGATGCATCCTCCGTGATTTGGTCACTCCACTTCTGCGCATATACTGGTAAAAATTCCTCCGGTCGAGGCCTGACACATTGTGTTGCTCTATGTGCCTAATGTGGAACAAGATGACATACTCACTATGCTACAAGGCTTTGCTCCGTCTGCATTAAGCCCATTTCAGAAGAGAGAGCCCCAACTCCGATGAGGTTCTCTCATGGCTGAAATCCTCCGTCTTGGAGACCTTTTGAGGTTACCGGATTGGAAGCGGAGACCGTAGCTCACCAGAGAACGATGTCCATCTCCGTGGATTCTGATGTTCACAACGGCTTGCACGCTGATTGGCAAGACTCTTCATCGGAGGAAGAAGCCATAGAAATACCAGAAAATGTCACGGTGGAAATTGTAGATTAACTCATCAAAGGCATAGTTACCTAGTAGTTACATAGTTACATAGTAGATGAGGTTGAAAAAAAGACACGCGTCCATCAAGTTCAACTTATGCTAAATTTAGACGTCAGATACTTTATCCTATATCTATACTTACTTATTGATCCATAGGAAGGCAAACAAAAAACCCCAGTGACATATCATCCAATGATATCTCATACCCGTCTCCACGGGTAATGAATTCCACATTGTAACTGCCCTTACTGTAAAGAACCCGTTCCTTTGTTGCTGGTGAAATCTCCTTTCCTCCAACCTTAAGGGATGGCCCCGGGTCCTTTGTACTGACCCTGGGAAGAATAGTTATTTTGAAAGCTCCTTGTACTGTCCCCAAATATATTTGTATATAGTTATCATATCCCCTCTTAGATGCCTCTTTTCTAATGTAAATAACTCTAATTTAGCTAGCCTCATAAGTTAGAATGTCCATCCCCTTTATTAATTTGGTGGCTCTTCTCTGCACTCTCTAGTTCCATAATGTCTTTTCTAAGAAGTGGTGCCCAAAATTGTACTCCATACTCAAGGTGAGGTCTTACTAATGCTTTGTAAAGGGGCATAATTATGTTTACTCCCTTCCATCCATTGCCCGTTTAATGCAAGATAAGTTCTTGTTTGCCTTTGCAGCTACTGCCTCACTTTGGGCACTATTGCTAAGCCTGCTGTCTACAAGCACTCCTAAATCTTTCTCTATCGAGGATTCCCCCAATATATCTCCATTTAATGTGCAAGTCGCCTGTTTATTCTTGCTTCCCAAATGCATAACCTTACATGTATCTGTATTAAGGGACTGTGATACATATGAAGGACTGTGACAGGACGGCCTTGCGGTAGGGTCACTAAAGAGTCACAAACCATGGGTAAGGCTTTTACCTTCAGTGGTTTACTTTCCACAATCGTATAAACATTAGGCACACTGTCCCTTTAAGGTAAACATAAAAGGAACACCCACTCCACTGTAGGGAGCCTAACTATACAATATAAGCCTAGCTGCGAGCTGGCTGACTAAACCGGTTACCAGCTTTTAAATCACATTCATGGATAGAGGAATAAGATCAATTCCTTATCTGTTTGGTTGGGACTCCTGTCCTAAGAGTGTACAGGCAATCCTTCTGGATCCAGCAGCCTGGACAAGACAGCTCTGTAGTATGAGACAGCCACCTACTACAAGCAGTAGCCTCCTTATCAAGCTGCCTGACAGCTGTCTTAATGCAGCCCTGATTGCTCAGGTACCTCTAACTGGGTTAACCCTCTGACTGCTGCTTTCAGCAGTCAAAGGTATGTTTCCGAGGCATACTCATTAGCAAATGACTTCACCCTGTCACAGGGACGCTATGGACATTGAAGATGTAAAGCAAGATCTTAATACTGTGCACCAAGTGGTCCAAGATATCATGGGTAATAAGTGGCTTCATCCAGACTAGAAATTTGCCATCGTGAAATGTTTTGAAAAGATGTACAGTATCCCTTCAGTGGCAAGTGGGGAGAACTTAAGAGACAGTAGGAGGGTATTATGGTAAGTTCATCTGCAAGGGCTCAGTGCATCTGAGATGTTTAGTATCAGCCAGGGGAGCTACCCATGTGCTTCATTAAAGAGGTGTGTTTTTTAAGAAAGGTCCTAAAGGTGGAGAGAGAGGGTGCTAGTCGGATATTTCAGAGGTGTAAGGCAGTGAGTGGGAGTGGGCTTTTTAGATACTAAAGGGGTAGACAGAAGACATCCTTGACCAGAATGCCAGAGTTGGGTCAAGCTTGCTGTTTTTGAGTAAGGGTACAACTGTTGCATGTTTTGAAGGAGGTGGGAAAGGTACCAGAGTAGAAGGAGGAGATGAAAATGTGAGTGTAGGGATTAGAGTAGGAGCGATGGCTTTGAGGATATGGGAGACAATAGGGTCAAGAGGGCAGGTGGTAGAGTAAGAAGAGGACATCAGCAGCAACACATCCTCCTCTGTGACAGTGGAAAAACTCGAGGAAGGCAGGAAGAGGTGTTTGATGGGAGGATAGTCCTACACGGACTCCAGTTTTTTGGATAGTTCATAAATATGGAAAAGTGCTTGCTATCAATGAACCAAAGGTTTCTGGGAATGCAGTCAAATACCAGCATGGGCAAAGTTTTCTTACCTCGGGAAAAAGTCCTCAATTTCCTACTTCAGCAGGCCACTGTACAAGGTTGTGATGTCTCTTCACCTTGGCCATAGAAGCAGAGCCATGGGCACAACTCTATGTCCGAGCACTCCATGCCAATTCTTTTAATGAATTGGGACGGAGATCCACAGAATCATGCACAGGAGATTCATTCATCGTTCCTCACTCGAGAGTTTGAGATGATGGGAAAGCCTTCCGAATTTCATGAAAGGGCAAGCTCTTGAGATCAGAACTTGGCACACCCTCTTTACCAATGCCAGCTCAAATGGTTGAAGCACCTTCTCTCAAGGAAAATGGTCTGCAGTAGAAGTCTTTGTCCCGATTTAAATGTCCTGGAGATCAGAGACATATACTGGGGCGATAATCCACTTCTCCCCTCTCCTTCAAGGAACGGTTCTCCGAGTCATCTCGGACAATGCCATGGCAGCGGCTTACCTGAATAAACATGGCGGCACAAAGAGTTCACAGGTGTTAGAAGATGTTTCAAAGATTCTGTCTTGGGCAGAAAATGATGTTCCTCACATAAGGACTCTGCATATATCCGGGAAATCAAATATATCTACGGATATCTTAAATTGTCACATGATCCACTCAGGGATGGGGCCTCTAAAGCCAGAGGTGTTCAAGTGACTTCCAGTTGGGAGATCCCGACAAACGATTGTATGGTCGACCGGAGAGTGGGCAAAACTCCAGGTCTCTTGTTCTCGAAATCGCGATCAAATCGCGATCAAAAAGCAATTTTTGTGGCCATGGTTTGCGGGCCTTCTAAAGATGTTCATAGAAGCTCCCTGGAAGTTACCTCTCCTACCGGATCTCCTCACACAGTGCCCAATAAGGCATTCAAATCCAGCATTCCTTGCCTTGACAGCCTGGCGATTGAGAGGTGGTATTTACAGAACGAGATTGTCGGACAGAGTAGACCAGACTTTTGTCTGGACTAAAAAGCCATCTGCGTCCAAAATATACCATATGGTATGGAGTGTTTTTTCCAATTGGTGTGTCTCGCAAAGGCATAGATTCGGCAAAAGTCCAAACTCGTCACGTGCCAGGCTTTCTGCAGAGTGGATATGACAAAGGCCTTGGCCGTAGTTCTCTCAAGATCCAAGTTACAGCCCTATGAGTTTTTTCAATACATCTTTGGCTAGTGACATATACGTTTTTAGTTTCCTCAAAGTGGTCGAAAAACTAATGCTGGAACTTCATCTCCTCGTACCTGCTTGGGACGTAAATGTTGTTTTTGGAAGTGTTCGCTTCCACTCCTTTTGAACCGTAATTCCAGGTTTCGGATCAATGGCTTACCCATAAGACAGTATTCCGTACAGATATTACCTTGCGCAGAAGAATTGGGGACTTGCGGGCCTTGTCTTGTAAAGCACCTTGTTTCAGGGTTCCCCAGGATAAGATAGTTATGCGACCTGTACCTCAGTTCCTCCCTAAGGTGGCTGCAGCCTCCCATATGAACGAGGACATGGTCGGCCCTTCATTTTGTCCAAATACTAGGGGTGAAAAAGAGGAACATTTGCATTGTTTAGATGTGGTTGGAATCTTATCTCATTACATTGATAAATCTCGGGTTTATCGGAGTTCAGAGCGGTTGTTTGTACTGTTTACCGGTAACAGAAGAGGCTGTCCTGCCTTTCTCCTCCATCATTAGGTGGATCAAGCGATGTATCTAGGATTTCTATAAACGTAGTCACCTGGATTATCTATAAGTAATTAAGGCCCATTCTACGAGGGCCATAGCTACTTCATGGGCCGATACGACTGGTGCCTCTTCAGAAGATACATGTAAAGCTGCTACATGGTCTTCACAGAATACATAGGAATGATAAGATTCAAAAAAGTGTAAAACTGCGTACCAATTGTGTAAGTGTGATTGTAAACACATACAATGTAATAAGGTTAAAGTGAAACCAGTGATATATACACAGAGTAAACCATATAGATAAATAAGTTACTCTAAACAATATAAGTGCACCCAATGTGATATCAATTGATATTATGTGAAAATAGTTTAAATATACCCGACAGAAATATGGTCTGCTGCTCGTCAAATATGATGGCTCAACATCACAGGTGGATACATGTAAAGAAGAAAGACAGCGCACGAGTGTATGTGTATGTGTACACACACACACACACACACACACACGTGGAAGGTAATAAATGCACATACAGGAATACAGATCATAAAAGCAGGGCATGTTCAGGGTACACGCTACCACTCCGTAAGCTGCTGTTCCGCCACTTGATGTAAACTACCGTCGCCCTGTGCCTCCGGCTGGATGGGGTTGGAGTGTCGCTGGATCACGACTGTCCGCGTCCTGGAGACCTCCCGCGGGATGATATCCGCTTCCCAGTTGGATGTACCTCCTTGGCATTGAGGTGATGGAGGGTTTATGGCGGAAGAAAATGCAGCACAAAGTCCCACACTCCCGGCTTGAAGACACTACCACCCTCAATGGATGTCTTCGCTCCGGTGCCTCGTCACGGGCCCGCTGACATCACTTGATTGCGCCGCTATTATGCGACCCTCCAGCGCTGTTTGTGTGAGCATCGCAGGCTACCAATAGAGTGACAAGTGATACGGGGACAATAATGTGAGATTGCAGTTGCCTCAAACGTCCTACGCGTTTCGTAGAATTAATCTACTTCAGGGATCCTAATACCTCTCCCTATACACCCCAACATCCCACTGCTAATACCTCTCCCTATACAACCTAACATCCTGCTGCTAATATCACTCCCTATACAACCTAACATCCTGCTGCTAATATCACTCCCTACACACCCTAACATCCCGCTGCTAATACCTCTCCCTATACACCTTAACACCCTGCTGCTAATACCTCTCCCTATACACCCTAACATCCCGCTGCTAATACCTCTCCCTATACACCCTAACATCCCGCTGCTAATACCTCTCCCTATACACCTTAACACCCTGCTGCTAATACCTCTCCCTATACACCCTAACATCCCGCTGCTAATACCTCTCCCTATACACCCTAACATCCCGCTGCTAATACCTCTCCCTATACACCCTAACATCCTGCTACTAATACCTCTCCCTATACACCCTAACATCCTGCTGCTAATATCTCTCCCTATACACCCTAACATCCCGCTGCTAATACCTCTCCCTATACACCCTAACATCCCGCTGCTAATACCTCTCCCTAATCACCCTAACACCCCGCTGCTAATACCTCTCCCTATACACACTAACATCCCGCTGCTAATACCTCTCCCTATACACCCTAGCACCCCGCTGCTAATACCTCTCCCTATACACCCTAACATCCTGCTGCTAATACCTCTCCCTATACACCCTAACATCCCGCTGCTAATACCTCTCCCTATACACCCTAATATCCCACTGCTAATACCTCTCCCTGTACACACTAACATCCCGCTGCTAATACCTCTCCCTATACACCCTAGCACCCCGCTGCTAATACCTCTCCCTATACACCCTACATCCTGCTGCTAATACCTCTCCCTATACACCCTAACATCCCGCTGCTAATACCTCTCCCTATACACCCTTATATCCCACTGCTAATACCTCTCCCTGTACACCCTAACATCCCGCTGCTAATACCTCTCCCTAATCACCCTAACACCCTGCTGCTAATACCTCTCCCTATACACCCTAACATCCCGCTGCTAATACCTCTCCCTAATCACCCTAACACCCCGCTGCTAATACCTCTCCCTATACACCCTAACATCCTGCTGCTAATACCTCTCCCTATACACCCTAACATCCTGCTGCTAATACCTCTCCCTATACACCCTAACACCCCGCTGCTAATACCTCTCCCTATACACCCTAACACCCCGCTGCTAATACCTCTCCCTATACACCCTAACATCCCGCTGCTAATACCTCTCCCTATACACCCTAACATCCTGCTGCTAATAGCTCTCCCTATACACCCTAACATCCCACTGCTAATACCTCTCCCTATACACCCTAACACCCCGCTGCTAATACCTCTCCCTATACACCCCGCTGGCGTCCCCCTTTGCTTTCTTACATTACTTGCCTACTTTAAAGTCTGCTGAAATAATGACTCGCAGACGCCTTTCCTCTGTACAGTAGTTCGTTTCATTATAGCGCCATTAATCCTGTATTCTGCCTTTGGTTTTGTGTGACCCAAGTGCATTATTTTGCACTTTTGGGCATTAAATTGTAGTAGCCACACTTGACCATTCCTCGAATCTACGTAAATCATTGGTAATTGTATTTATCCCTCTCCTGGAGTGTCATTTGCAAAAGGGTATGCTGTCCCCGCCAAACCATTTATAATGTCCCTAATAAAGATATTAAAGAGGAGCGGTCCCAGTACAGACCCCCGAGGCACTCCACTGGTTACCTTCCCTTGAATGGTCTCCCTTTACCACAACGCTATGTCACGATCCTTCCACCAATGTCTTATCCATTCTACCACCATCGAGTCCAATTCCTAGCACTGCAACTTGTGTATCAGTCTTTTATGAGGGACAGTATCAAAGGCCTTACTAAAAATCCACCATAATCTGTTAGTTTAGTCACCCGGTCACAAAAAACATCTGTTTGATTTCTTTGACATGTTCTCCACCCAGTAACCTGAGGATCTTGTAGGTTGTTAGACTTTCATCTCTTCCCTACTTCCTCTCTTGTGAAGTGGGACTACGCTTCTCTTGTCATCTGGATCCACACCTGATAAGTGACTGGTTTAATAGATCTGGTCATGGCGTTACCAGCACACCCAAGGGCGACGAGATGGGGGGGTGGGGAGGAGCAGGTACAAATACCCGGAGCCCGGTTGACCGGAAGGGAGCCCGACTGTTGCATATGTTTTTGTCTTTCTCGCTAGTATCATTATTTGTCGTGTTTTTTTTTTTTTGATATCCATTGTAAAATCGGTGAATTCCAAAGAGAATAATGTTAGTGATTATACAGAATTCTGTCAGTTATCTGCCAATATTGACTAATCAATCAAAGAACTACTAATTATATCTTAAGAACAGAATATAATTATATTTTAATGGTATTCTTAAGATATATATTTCATGTTCAATGCACGCACAATTCGGAATAACGGCTCGCGAACTTGTGCCGTGAAGCGAGCATTTCCAACTCTACACGAACATGCGCGGCTGCGCTTTGACAGTGCGACAGCGCAGTCTCATCTTAGGCCTGGGACATAGACATTGTGTCCGTGCGGAGGCGCGCTTAGGCTCAGGGAAAGCGGTGCTTTCCCTGGCCTTACACAGCGCGCCGTCCGTGGGCGTGTCGGGGGCGGGCCAGTGACGTCACAGAGCTGGTTCGCCCTCATTGGGTGAACCGCTCACGTGACCGGCCCTACGCTCCGGCGAGCGCCAAATTTGAAAACTTGGTGAGACAAACGCTTCCGCAAGCGTGCGGAAGTGTGCGCGAGCCCCTGCTAAAGCCGCTCTCATTGCGGCTGCAGGGGCTCAGTGCCGAGTGTGAGCGCGGCTCAGCACGGGTCAGCCTTGCTCACACTACTATGTCCCAGGCCTTATTCTGCGTAGTCGCCTTTGTATGTTTTCGTTAGGGAACACCGTGCGAATACAACAAAGTTGTTGTGTTACACACATTGTGTTGTGTTACACATACAAGTTTACCGTATAAAGTGTGCGGTTAGTTCAGCAACGATCGTGTGGGTGCTTATATTAGTGATATTAGTCATTAGGATCGGAATATTCTCCACTGGTACGAATATTAACATGAAAATGAGACCACGCATTTATTTTATATTGCAGTGAATTTACAATAACTAGAATACATTTTTTAAGTTTAGATAACGTTTTTTTTTTTTTAACCCCTTTTTAATTCTTACCTTGGATTATCATCACAAATCTGGTGCAAAAAACCCATAAAGAACAAAAAGAAAGAGAGGAAAGAGCTGCTGCAGGTGGAAGAACTCTTGCATGTCTCGGATTTGCTATCTCCTTGTTTGCACATCAATACATGTCCTGTGTAAAGATGTTTTTAGCTGTCCGCCCTTGCTGGGGGCCCCAGAATGTTTTCACCAGGGCCCGAACCCGCTCTCGGCGGCTCTGAGCACACCCCCTTGAAATCTTTTCCTGTCCTTCAATGTACAGTAGCCCATCTGGCCCCACTGACTTGTCCGTTTTCAGTTGTGGAACTCCCAGTAGGACTTTGTCTTCTGTAAATGGACTTGTGGCCACCTCTTACCCATCTGTGGTCCTCCTCACCTTCAGCTGTGACCACAACTAATGATTAAGGTGGTTTGCTATACCTTTTGTCTCCCTTAACATACAGCACGGTGTACACTGCCAACCCTATAAACAGACAAAGCGGTGTATATATTGGCAGCACTATATACCCATAGATACAACACCTATACACGCACAGTGTATATACTGCACCTATATACACTGCCAGCCCTATACACACATACAGCATTGCATACACTGCCCGTCTTATATACATTGGGTATCGTTGGGGCTGCCGATGGGGGTAGAGCGAGGACTTGTGTCCCGGACCTGGAAATTGGTCCAGACCGAAAGAACTCTACCTGGGCCCACCCGGAAACCCTCCCAGCGCTGCCATGGTTCTGATAATAGCCAGACACCACTCAACAACCCGAGACTCAGGTCACGACTGTCAGTGGGCCTGAGCACTGTATAAACTGCCAACCCTACAAACACAACACTGCCAATCCTATATACACAAACACTATACACCACCAGCCCTATATACACCCCCAGTGACCCTGTCTCTTTCTGCAGGAGGATCGGGTGCTGTGTTCTGTCCGCTTGCTGTACGCAGGTCTGTGTCTGCTCTCCTTCGGGGGTCTCCTGTGCGTGTTCAGCACTCTCTGCCTCCGTCACACCAAAGAGAAGAGGTCCCAGGTGCAGCTGTGACAGGACAGGCCAAGGAGGGAGGGGGGGAGCCATGCGCCCAGTGTACGGACACTGTGGCACCTGACAATGGGTGGGCAACTCTTGTCACCTCATGGAAGACAGATGTTTCACCTGGCGGTGGCGGGGTTTTGGGGGGCTCTGTAAAATACAATAAACATCTGAATAAAATGAATGTTGGAAAATCGTACTGGTTATGAGTGAGTCTCACGCAGTTGTTCGAGGTCTCGCCCTGGAAGGCAGTCTCGCTCGTGCATGAAGTCTCATCTTTAAGCATCACCACCCTTCAATGCCATCTCACTCACTGATGTCTCAAACCTACAAACACCCCTGTTACCCCCTCACATCCTGTCAGTTTGATTCCTCCACTGACCTTTGACAAAGTTACTTTACGTGCTTATCACCCCTACTCCCATTAGATTGTAAGCTCTCTGGCCAGGGCTTCCAGTATGCCCCTGACCACACTCGCACTCACTCACACTCTCTCATTTGATTTGTTGTGTATTATTTACAATACAATATTTCCACAATATTGAACAAACAAAACTTTGGTTAGCATTAGGTTGGCTTTTCTTTTAACCCCTGCTGGGATGGGGATGGCTGTAAATTCCCCATTCCAACCATCCAAGCGCTAAATGTCTTCCACTTTGTGCATCTCTGCTTCCATTCAATAAAGTTTTGATTAAAAAAAATCTATTTTACAATTAAATGTACAAATGCGCAGTCGCCTGATCGCGGCATCTTCCGGTCCCGCCCCGTGGGGAAGGCGGCGGCCGCCGTGCGCATGCGCGCTGCCCTTCTCTTTCTGGTCACGCCCCTGCATGGCACTGCGCATGCGGGTTGAGCACCTCCGTGCCGCTTCCGGTTTTGCTCCCGCCCGGTCCGCCATCTTGGATGGAGAGAGAGGAGAAAAAAAAGGAGGGGGGAAGAAAGAAGAGGGGGAAGTTGTATACAGGGAGCAGGAGGGGGCTATATACCGCTCCCTATAGACTGACAGAGGCAGGGAAGCGCACATACACTACACAGGAGAGAGACATATAGCTATATACTGTATTTTATATATACAGATACATATATATCTGACTATCCACAGCTGCCTGTTGTTTATATATATATACACATACATACACACAGAGGACTATACAGATATATATCTATATATCTGACTACAGCCGCCTATAATATATATATATAGCTAGCTCTATCTGCCTATCTACAGCTGCCTGTTATATATATTTATATATATATATATATATATATATATATATATATATACACACACACGAATATACAGATATATATCTATATATCTGGCTACAGCTGCCTATAATATATATCAAAGCAAACAGCAGAATATATATATATATACATACATACACACACACACACACGTCTATATATGTGTAGCTAAAAGAAGAGGCTATATAGAGACAAACATGTATGTAAGGACCTTATAGAAACACATGAGAGAGGTGGTATGGATATATTATATTGAGGGTATACACTGTGATACAGGAATACATATATATATATATGTATATAAATTTGTGCTGAGCCAGAGAGGCGTGAGGGGACAGCTCGGGACAGTCACAGGATTCCCCAGCAGTGACAGACACAAAGAGACAGACGCATCTGGGAGAAGCACAGAGCGCCCGGGAAGAGACGGACACAAAGAGACGCTGCTGCATCCACACACAAGAGACCGCCCGAAAGAGAGAGCGCGGGCGTGAGGGGGCGAGGGGGGAGAGGCTGGCACACTCGCCTATGTCCGGAGAGACCGCAGGGGTTAGACCCACACGAGGGCTGCCCGCCTGGAAAGCCAGCATGGGAGGCCGCGGGGAGAGAGCGCTGCTCCTCGGCCACTGAAAGCCGCCAGAGACAGCCAGCGGCACGGGGAGACACTCGGGTGAGCATGAGACCACCCGCTCTGTGGCAGAGAAGGGTTTACAGAGGGGCTGATCTGCGGGAGGTAAGGGGGGCGCGATGGTCAGCGGAGGTGTCGGGGGAGCAATGGTCTGCGGAGGTGTCGGGGGAGCAATGGTCTGCGGAGGTGTCGGGGGAGCGATGGCCTGCAGAGGTGTCGGGGGAGCGATGGTCTGCGGAGGTGTCAGGGGAGCGATGGTCTGTGGAGGTGTCGGGGGGGAGCGATGGTCTGTGGAGGTGTCGGGGGGGAGCGATGGTCTGTGGAGGTGTCGGGGGAGCGATGGTCTGCGGAGGTGTCGGGGGGGCGCTGGTCTGCGGGGGTGTCAGGAGGGAGCGGAGGGGTCGGGGGAGCGATGGTCTGCGGAGGGGTCGGGGGAGCGATGGTCTGCGGCGGTGTCGGGGGAGCGATGGTCTGCGGAGGTGTCGGGGGAGCGATGGTCTGCGGAGGTGTCGGGGGAGCGATGGTCTGCGGAGGTGTCGGGGGAGCGATGGTCTGCGGAGGTGTCGGGGGAGCGATGGTCTGCGGAGGTGTCGGGGGAGCGATGGTCTGCGGAGGTGTCGGGGGAGCGATGGTCTGCGGAGGTGTCGGGGGAGTGATTGTCTGCGGTGGGGTCGGGGGAGCGATGGTCTGCGGTGGGGTCGGGGGAGCGATGGTCTGCGGTGGAGTCGGGGGAAGCGATGGTCTGCGGAGGGGTCGGGGGAAGCGATGGTCTGCGGAGGGGTCGGGGGAAGCGATGGTCTGCGGAGGGGTCGGGGAAGCGATGGTCTGCGGCGGTGTCGGGGGAGCGATGGTCAGCGGAGGTGTCGGGGGAGCGATGGTTTGCGGAGGGTCGGGGGAGCGATGGTCGGCGGAGGTGTCGGGGGGGAAAGTTGGTCTGCGGAGGGGTCGGGGGGAAAGATGGTCTGCGGAGGGGTCGGGGGGGAAAGTTGGTCTGCGGAGGGGTCGGGGGGAAAGATGGTCGGGGGGGAAAGATGGTCTGCGGAGGGGTCGGGGGGAAAGATGGTCTGCGGAGGTGTCGGGGGGGAAAGTTGGTCTGCGGAGGTGTCGGGGGGGAAAGTTGGTCTGTGGAGGGGTCGGGGGGAAAGATGGTCTGCGGAGGGGTCGGGGGGGAAAGTTGGTCTGCGGAGGGGTCGGGGGGAAAGATGGTCGGGGGGGAAAGATGGTCTGCGGAGGGGTCGGGGGGGAAAGATTGTCTGCGGAGGGGTCGGGGGAGCGATGGTCTGCGGAGGGGTCGGGGGAGCGATGGTCTGCGGAGGGGTCGGGGGAGCGATGGTCTGCGGAGGGGTCGGGGGAGCGATGGTCTGCGGAGGGGTCGGGGGAGCGATGGTCTGCGGAGGGGTCGGGGGAGCGATGGCCTGCGGAGGGGTCGGGGGAGCGATGGCCTGCGGAGGGGTCGGGGGAGCGATGGTCTGCGGAGGGGTCAGGGGAGCGATGGTCTGCGGAGGGGTCGGGGGAGCGATGGCCTGCGGAGGGGTCGGGGGAGCGATGGCCTGCGGAGGGGTCGGGGGAGCGATGGCCTGCGGAGGGGTCGGGGGGAAAGATGGCCTGCGGAGGGGTCGGGGGAGCGATGGCCTGCGGAGGGGTCGGGGGGAAAGATGGTCTGCGGAGGGGTCGGGGGGAGCGATGGTCTGCGGGGTTGGGGGGGAAGCGATGGCCTGCGGGGGGGTCAAGGGGAGCGATGGTCTGCGGTGGAGTAAGGTGGTGTGATGGTCTGCGGGGTTGGGGGGAAGCGATGGCCTGCACAGGGGTTGAGGGGGAGCGATGGCCTACGGAGGGGTCTGGGGAGGCGGGCAATGGTCTGTCTGTTTCTGGTACAAAAGCATAATAGAGCAATGCTCTGCAGGTCTTTAGAAGACAAGGGGCTGATGATGCGATGCTCTGTGAATTGATGGTGGGGCGATTCTCCATATGTTTCTGACACTTAGAGGTTAATAGGGCGATGTTCTGCAGGCCTGTGGCAGAGAAGGGGTTACTGTGGCGACGCCTCACTTTTCTGGTGCACACACAGTTAATGGTGCGATGCTCTGAATGTCTGGTAGGGGAGAATGGCGAGATGTCCTGCAGGGCGGGAGTTAATGGGGCCACGTTCTCGGTGGCCATGTAAGGGTTAACAGGGCTAATGCAGAGTAAATACAAACGGGACCCAATCTGTAACCTGCCCCTCTGCTATACCCGCTCTGCTGCCCCTCTGTCCTGCATCCTCTGCTATACCAGCACTGACCCTCTGTCCTGCAGCGTCTCTGCTATACCAGCGCTGTCCCTCTGTCCTGCTACCTCTGCTATACCAGCGCTGCCCCTCTGTCCTGCAATCTCTGCTATACCCGCGCTCCCCTCTGTCCTGCATCCTCTACTATACCCACGCTGCCCCTCTGTCCTGCAACCTCTGCTATACCAGCGCTGCCCCTCTGTCCTGCTGCCTCTCTGCTATACCCGCGCTGCCCCTCTGTCCTGCAACCTCTGCTATACCAGCTCTGTCCCTCTGTCCTGCTGCCTCTCTGCTATACCCACGCTGCCCCTCTGTCCTGCCACCTCTGCTATACCAGCACTGCCCCTCTGTCCTGCAACCTCTGCTATACCAGCACTGCCCCTCTGTCCTGCATCCTCTGCTATACCCGCGCTGCCCCTCTGTCCTGCAGCCTCTGCTATACCAGCGCTGCCCCTCTGTCCTGCAAACTCTGCTATACCAGCGCTGCCCCTCTGTCCTGCAGCCTCTGCTAAACCAGCGCTGCCCCTCTGTCCTGCAATGTCTCTGCTATACCCGCGCTGCCCCTCTGTCCTGCAACGTCTCTGCTATACCAGCGCTGCCCCTCTGTCCTGCAACGTCTCTACTATACCAGCGCTGCCCCTCTGTCCTGCAGCCTCTCTGCTATACCAGCGCTGCCCCTCTGTCCTGCAACGTCTCTGCTATACCAGCACTGCCCGTCTGTCCTACAGCCCGCTCTGCTATACCCGCGCTGCCCCTCTGTCCTGCAGCCTCTCTGCTATACCAGCGCTGCCCCTCTGTCCTGCAACCTCTCTGCTATACCCGCGCTGCCCCTCTGTCCTGCAACCTCTCTGCTATACCAGCACTGCCCCTCTGTCCTGCTGCCTCTCTGCTATACCAGCGCTGCCCCCCTGTCCTGCATACTCTGCTATACCAGCGCTGTCCCTCTGTCCTGCAGCCTCTCTGCTATACCAGCGCTGCCCCTCTGTCCTGCAGCCTCTCTGAAATACCAGCGCTGCCTCTCTGTCCTGCTGCCTCTCTGCTATACCAGCGCTGCCCCTCTGTCCTTCTTCCTCTGTCCTTCTTCCTCTGCTATACCCGCGCTGCCCCTCTGTCCTGCAGCCCGCTCTGCAATACCCGCGCTGCCCCTCTGTCCTGCATCCTCTACTATACCAGCGCTGCCCCTCTGTCCTGCAGCCTCTCTGCTATACCAGCACTGCCCCTCTGTCCTGCAGCCCGCTCTGCTATACCAGCGCTGCCCCTCTGTCCTGCAGCCTCTCTGCTATACCAGCACTGCCCCTCTGTCCTTCAACGACTCTACTATACCAGCGCTGCCCCTCTGTCCTGCAGCCTCTCTGCTATACTAGCGCTGCCCCTCTGTCCTGCATCCTCTCTGCTATACCCGCGTTGCCCCTCTGTCCTGCAACCTCTGCTATACCAGCGCTGTCCCTATGTCCTGCATCCTCTGCTATACCAGCGCTGCCCCTCTGTCCTGCATCCTCTGCTATACCAGCGCTGTCCCTCTGTCCTGCAGCCCACTTTGCTATACCAGCGCTGCCCCTCTGTCCTACAGCCAGCTCTGCTATACCCGCGCTGCCCCTCTGTCCTGCGTCCTCTGCTATACCAGCACTGCCCCTCTGTCCTGCAACCTCTACTATACCAGCGCTGCCCCTCTGTCCTGCAGCCCGGTCTGCTATACCAGCGCTGCCCCTCTGTCCTGCAGCCTCTGTGCTATACCAGCGCTGCCCCTCTGTCCTGCAACCTCTGCTATACCAGCGCTGCCCCTCTGTCCTGCAGCCCCTCTGTCCTGCAGCCTCTCTGCTATACCAGCGCTGCTCCTCTGTCCTGCTGCCCGCTCTGCTATACCCGCGCTGCCCCTCTGTCCTGCTGCCCGCTCTGCTATACCAGCGCTGCCCCTCTGTCCTGCTGCCCGCTCTGCTATACCAGCGCTGCCCCTCTGTCCTGCTGCCCGCTCTGCTATACCCGCGCTGCCCCTCTGTCCTGCATCCTCTACTATACCCGCGCTGCCCTCTGTCCTGCAGCCTCTGCTATACCAGCGCTGCCCCTGCTATACCAGCGCTGCCCCTCTGTCCTGCTGCCTCTCTGCTATACTAGCACTGCCCCTCTGTCCTGCTGCCTCTCTGCTATACCAGCGCTGCCCCTCTGTCCTACAGCCCGCTCTGCTATACCTGAGCTGCCCCTCTTTCCTGCATCCTCTCTACTATACCAGCGCTGCCCCTCTGTCCTGCTGCCTCTCTGCTATACCCGCGCTGCCCCTCTGTCCTGCATCCTGTGCTATACCAGCGCTGCCCCTCTGTCCTACCACCTCTGCTGTACCCGCGCTGCCCCTCTGTCATGCAGCCTCTCTGCTATACCCGCGCTGCCCCTCTGTCCTGCAGCCTCTCTGCTATACCAGCGCTGCCCCTCTGTCCTGCATCCTCTGCTATACCAGCGCTGCCCCTCTGTCCTGCTTCCTCTGCTATACCAGCGCTGCCCCTCTGTCCTGCAATCTCTGCTATACCAGCGCTGTCCCTCTGTCCTGCATCCTCTGCTATACCCGCGCTGCCCTCCTGTCCTGCATTCTCTGCTATACCAGCGCTGCCCCTCTGTCCTGCATCCTCTGCTATACCCGCGCTGCCCTCCTGTCCTGCATTCTCTGCTATTCCCGCGCTGCCCCTCTGTCCTGCTGCCTCTCTGCTATACCAGCACTGCCCCTCTGTCCTGCAGCCCGCTCTGCAATACCTGCGCTGCCCCTCTGTCCTGCAACCTCTCTGCTATACCAGCGCTGCCCCTCTGTCCTGCAACCTCTCTGCTATACCAGCACTGCCCCTCTGTCCTGCATCCTCTGCTATACACGCGCTGCCCCTCTGTCCTGCATCCTCTGCTATACACACGCTGCCCCTCTGTCCTGCATCCTCTGCTATACCAGCGCTGTCCCTCTGTCCTGCAGCCTCTCTTCTATACCAGCGCTGCCCCTCTGTCCTGCAGCCTCTCTGCTATACCCGCGCTGCCCCTCTGTCCTGCAGCCTCTCTGCTATACCCGCGCTGCCCCTCTGTCCTGCAGCCTCTCTGCTATACCCGCACTGCCCCTCTGTCCTGCATTCTCTGCTATACCCGCGCTGCCCCTCTGTCCTGCAACCTCTGCTATACCCGCGCTGCCCCTCTGTCCTGCATCCTCTGCTATACCCGCGCTGCCCCTCTGTCCTCCATCCTCTACTATACCAGTGCTGCCCCTCTGTCCTGCATCCTCTACTATACCAGCGCTGCCCCTCTGTCCTGCAACCTCTCTGCTATACCAGCGCTGCCCCTCTGTCCTGCAACCTCTCTGCTATACCAGCGCTGCCCCTCTGTCCTGCAGCCTCTCTGCTATACCCGCGCTGCCCCTCTGTCCTGCAGCCCGCTCTGCTATACCAGCGCTGCCCCCCTGTCCTGCAGCCTCTCTGCTATACCAGCGCAGCCCCTCTGTCCTGCAGCCTCTGTCCTTCAGTATCTGCTATACCAGCGCAGGATGGAGGGGCAGTATGTGAGGTGAGGGGCAGTATGTGAGGTGAGGGGGCAGGATGGAGGGGCAGTATGTGAGGTGAAGGGGAAGGATGCAGGGGCAGTATGTGAGGTGAGGGGGCAGGATGGAGGGGCAGTATGTGAGGTGAGGGGGCAGGATGGAGGGGCAGTATGTGAGGTGAGGGGGCAGGATGGAGGGGCAGTATGTGAGGTGAGGGGCAGTATGTGAGGTGAGGGGCCGTATGTGAGGTGAGGGGGCAGGATGCAGGGGCAGGAGGTGAGGTGAAGGGGCAGGAGGTGAGGTGAAGGGGCAGGAGGTGAGGTGAAGGGGCAGGAGGTGAGGTGAAGGGGCAGGAGGTGAGGTGAAGGGGCAGTACGCGAGGCGAGGGGCAGTACGCGAGGCGGGGGGCAGTGCGCGAGGCGGGGGGGCAGTGCGCGAGGCGGGGGAGCTATTTCCGCGCTGCCCCTCTGTCCTGCTGCCTCTCTGCTATACCAGCACTGCCCCTCTGTCCTGCTGCCTCTCTGCTATACCAGCGCTGCCCCTCTGTCCTGCAGCCCGCTCTGCAATACCTGCGCTGCCCCTCTGTCCTGCAACCTCTCTGCTATACCAGCGCTGCCCCTCTGTCCTGCAACCTCTCTGCTATACCAGCGCTGCCCCTCTGTCCTGCAGACTCTTTGCTATACCAGCGCTGCCCCTCTGTCCTGCATCCTCTGCTATACACGCGCTGCCCCTCTGTCCTGCATCCTCTGCTATACCAGCGCTGTCCCTCTGTCCTGCAGCCTCTCTTCTATACCAGCGCTGCCCCTCTGTCCTGCATCCTCTGCTATACACGCGCTGCCCCTCTGTCCTGCTTCCTCTGCTATACCAGCGCTGTCCCTCTGTCCTGCAGCCTCTCTTCTATACCAGCGCTGCCCCTCTGTCCTGCATCCTCTGCTATACCAGCGCTGCCCCTCTGTCCTGCATCCTCTGCTATACCAGCGCTGTCCCTCTGTCCTGCAGCCTCTCTTCTATACCAGCGCTGCCCCTCTGTCCTGCAGCCTCTCTGCTATACCCGCGCTGCCCCTCTGTCCTGCAGCCTCTCTGCTATACCCGCGCTGCCCCTCTGTCCTGCAGCCTCTCTGCTATACCCGCACTGCCCCTCTGTCCTGCATCCTCTGCTATACCCGCGCTGCCCCTCTGTCCTGCATCCTCTGCTATACCCGCACTGCCCCTCTGTCCTGCAACCTCTGCTATACCAGCGCTGCCCCTCTGTCCTGCATCCTCTACTATACCAGCGCTGCCCCTCTGTCCTGCATCCTCTACTATACCAGCGCTGCCCCTCTGTCCTGCAACCTCTCTGCTATACCAGCGCTGCCCCTCTGTCCTGCAACCTCTCTGCTATACCAGCGCTGCCCCTCTGTCCTGCATCCTCTACTATACCAGCGCTGCCCCTCTGTCCTGCAGCCTCTCTGCTATACCCGCGCTGCCCCTCTGTCCTGCAGCCCGCTCTGCTATACCAGGTGAGGGTGCAGGAGTGAGGGGCAGTATGTGAGGTGAGGGGCAGTGTGTGAGGTGAGGGGGCAGGATGGAGGGGCAGTATGTGAGGTGAGGGGGCAGGGGGGAGGGGCAGTATGTGAGGCGAGGGGGCAGGAGGGAGGGGCAGTATGTGAGGCGAGGGGGCAGGAGGGAGGGGCAGTATGTGAGGCGAGGGGGCAGGAGGGAGGGGCAGTATGTGAGGCGAGGGGGCAGGAGGGAGGGGCAGTATGTGAGACGAGGGGGCAGGAGGGAGGGGCAGTATGTGAGGGGAGGGGGCAGGATGGAGGGGCAGTATGTAAGGCGGGGGGCAGGATGGAGGGGCAGTATGTGAGGCGAGGGGGCAGTACGAGAGGTGAGGGGGCAGGATGGAGGGGCAGTATGTGAGGTGAGGGGGCAGTACGAGAGGTGAAGGGGCAGGATGGAGGGGGCAGTACGAGAGGTGAGGGGGCAGGATGGAGGGGCAGTATGTGAGGGGAGGGGGCAGGGGGGGAGGGGCAGTATGTGAGGGGAGGGGGCAGGATGGAGGGGCAGTATGTAAGGCGGGGGGCAGGATGGAGGGGCAGTATGTGAGGTGAGGGGGCAGTACGAGAGGTGAAGGGGCAGGATGGAGGGGGCAGTACGAGAGGTGAGGGGGCAGGATGGAGGGGCAGTATGTGAGGGGAGGGGGCAGGATCCCCTCTGGGTTGGAGCCAATAGCAGAGCTGTAACTATGGATGTCAGCAGAACGATGAGAGTCCCGCAGCGAGAGCTCCCGTCTGTCATACTCCTCACACAGGCAGGGGAGGGGTTAATGGAGCGATGCTCTGCGTGTCTGGTAGGGGAGGGGTTAATGGAGCGATGCTCTGCGTGTCTGGTAGGGGAGGGGTTAATGGAGCGATGCTCTGTGTGTCTGGTAGGGGAGGGGTTAATGGAGCGATGCTCTGCGTGTCTGGTAGGGTAGGGGTTAATGGAGCGATGCTCTGCGTGTCTGGTAGGGGAGGGGTTAATGGAGCGATGCTCTGCGTGTCTGGTAGGGGAGGGGTTAATGGAGCGATGCTCTGCGTGTCTCGGGGAGGGGTTAATGGAGCGATGCTCTGCGTGTCTGGTAGGGCAGGGGTTAAAGGAGCGATGCTCTGCGTGTCTGGTAGGGGAGGGGTTAATGGAGCGATGCTCTGCGTGTCGGGGAGGGGTTAATGGAGCGATGCTCTGCGTGTCTGGTGGGGGGGTAATGGAGCGATGCTCTGCATGTCTGGTAGAGGAGGGGTTAATTGAGCGATACTCTGCGTGTCTGGTAGGGGAGGGGTTAATGGAGCGATGCTCTGCGTGTCTGGTAGGGGAGGGGTTAATGGAGCGATGCTCTGCGTGTCTGGTAGGGGTGGGGTTAATGGAGCGATGCTCTGCGTGTCTGGTAGGTGAGGGGTTAATGGAGCGATGCTCTGCGTGTCTGGTAGGGGAGGGGTTAATGGAACGATGCTCTGCGTGTCTGGTAGGGGTTAATGGAGAGATGCTCTGCGTGTCTGGTAGGGAAGGGGTTAAAGGAGTGATGCTCTGCGTGTCTGGTAGGGGAGGGGTTAATGGAGCGATGCTCTGCGTGTCTGGTAGGGTAGGGGTTAATGGAGCGATGCTCTGCGTGTCTGGTAGGGGAGGGGTTAATGGAGCGATGCTCTGCGTGTCTGGTAGGGGAGGGGTTAATGGAGCGATGCTCTGCGTGTCTGGTAGGGTAGGGGTTAATGGAGCGATGCTCTGCGTGTCTCGGGGAGGGGTTAATGGAGCGATGCTCTGCGTGTCTGGTAGGGTAGGGGTTAATGGAGCGATGCTCTGCGTGTCTGGTAGGGGAGGGGTTAAAGGAGCGATGCTCTGCGTGTCTGGTAGGGGAGGGGTTAATGGAGCGATGCTCTGCGTGTCGGGGAGGGGTTAATGGAGCGATGCTCTGCGTGTCTGGTGGGGGGGTAATGGAGCGATGCTCTGCGTGTCTGGTAGAGGAGGGGTTAATTGAGCGATACTCTGCGTGTCTGGTAGGGGAGGGGTTAATGGAGCGATGCTCTGCGTGTCTGGTAGGGGAGGGGTTAATGGAGCGATGCTCTGCGTGTCTGGTAGGGGTGGGGTTAATGGAGCGATGCTCTGCGTGTCTGGTAGGTGAGGGGTTAATGGAACGATGCTCTGCGTGTCTGGTAGGGGAGGGGTTAATGGAACGATGCTCTGCGTGTCTGGTAGGGGTTAATGGAGAGATGCTCTGCGTGTCTGGTAGGGAAGGGGTTAAAGGAGTGATGCTCTAAGTGTCTGGTAGGGGAGGGGTTAATGGAGCGATGCTCTGCGTGTCTGGTAGGGGAGGGGTTAATGGAGCGATGCTCTGCGTGTCTGGTAGGGGAGGGGTTAATGGAGCGATGCTCTGCGTGTCTGGTAGGGGAGGGGTTAATGGAGCGATGCTCTGCGTGTCTCTGGCAGGGGAGGGGTTAATGGAGCGATGCTCTGCGTGTCTGGTAGGGTAGGGGTTAATGGAGTGATGCTCTGCGTGTCTGGTAGGGTAGGGGTTAATGGAGCGATGCTCTGCGTGTCTGGTAGGGTAGGGGTTAATGGAGAGATGCTCTGCGTGTCTGGTAGGGGAGGGGTTAATGGAGCGATGCTCTGCGTGTCTCTTGTAGGGGTTAATAGAGCGATGCTCTGCGTGTCTGGTAGGGGAGGGGTTAATGGAGCGATGCTCTGCGTGTCTGGTAGGGGTTAATGGAGCGATGCTCTGCGTGTTTCTTGTAGGGGTTAATGGAGCGATGCTCTGCGTGTCTGGTAGGGGTTAATGGAGCGATGCTCTGCGTGTCTCTTGTAGGCGTTAATGGAGCGATGCTCTGCGTGTCTGGTAGGGGAGGGGTTATTGGAGCGATGCTCTGCGTGTCTGGTAGAGGAGGGGTTAATTGAGCGATACTCTGCGTGTCTGGTAGGGGTGGGGTTAATGGAGCGATGCTCTGCGTGTCTGGTAGGGGAGGGGTTAATGGAGCGATGCTCTGCGTGTCTGGTAGGGGAGGGGTTAATGGAGCGATGCTCTGCATGTCTGGTAGGGGAGGGGTTAATGGAACGATGCTCTGCGTGTCTGGTAGGGGTGGGGTTAATGGAGAGATGCTCTGCGTGTCTGGTAGGGGAGGGGTTAATGGAGAGATGCTCTGCGTGTCTGGTAGGGAAGGGGTTAATGGAGCGATGCTCTGCGTGTCTGGTAGGGGAGGGGTTAATGGAGCGATGCTCTGCGTGTCTGGTAGGGGAGGGGTTAATGGAGCGATGCTCTGCGTGTCTGGTAGGGGAGGGGTTAATGGAGCGATGCTCGGCGTGTCTGGTAGGGGAGGGGTTAATGGAGCGATGCTCTGCGTGTCTCTGGCAGGGAGGGGTTAATGGAGCGATGCTCTGCGTGTCTGGTAGGGGAGGGGTTAATGGAGCGATGCTCTGCGTGTCTGGTAGAGGAGGGGTTAATGGAGCGATGCTCTGCGTGTCTGGTAGGGGAGGGGTTAATGGAGCGATGCTCTGCGTGTCTGGTGGGGGGGTAAAGGAGCGATGCTCTGCGTGTCTGGTGGGGGGGTAATGGAGCGATGCTCTGCGTGTCTGGTAGAGGAGGGGTTAATTGAGCGATGCTCTGCGTGTCTGGTAGGGGAGGGGTTAATGGAGCGATGCTCTGCGTGTCTGGTAGGGGAGGGGTTAATGGAGCGATGCTCTGCGTGTCTCTGGTAGGGGTTAATGGAGCGATGCTCTGCGTGTCTCTGGTAGGGGAGGGGTTAATGGAGCGATTCTCTGCGTGTCTGGTAGGGGAGGGGTTAATGGAGCGAAGCTCTGCGTGTCTCTGGTAGGGGAGGGGTTAATGGAGCGATGCTCTGCGTGTATGGTAGGGGAGGGGTTCATGGAGCGATGCTCTGCGTGTCGGGGAGGGGTTAATGGAGCGATGCTCTGCGTGTCTGGTGGGGGGGTAATGGAGCGATGCTCTGCGTGTCTGGTAGGGGAGGGGTTAATGGAGCGATGCTCTGCGTGTCTGGTAGGGGAGGGGTTAATGGAGCGATGCTCTGCGTGTCTGGTAGGGGAGGGGTTAATGGAGCGATTCTCTGAGTGTCTCTGGCAGGGGAGGGGTTAATGGAGCGATGCTCTGCGTGTCTGGTAGGGTAGTGGTTAATGGAGTGATGCTCTGCGTGTGTGGTAGGGTAGGGGTTAATGGAGCGATGCTCTGCGTGTCTGGTAGGGTAGGGGTTAATGGAGAGATGCTCTGCGTGTCTGGTAGGGGTGGGGTTAATGGAGCGATGCTCTGCGTGTCTGGTAGGGGAGGGGTTAATGGAGCGATGCTCTGCGTGTCTGGTAGGGGAGGGGTTAATGGAGCGATGCTCTGCGTGTCTGGTAGGGGTTAATGGAACGATGCTCTGTGTATCTCTTGTAGGGGTTAATGGAGCGATGCTCTGCGTGTCTGTTAGGGGTAAATGGAGCGATGCTCTGCGTGTCTCTTGTAGGCGTTAATGGAGCGATGCTCTGCGTGTCTGGTAGGGAAGGGGTTAATGGAGCGATGCTCTGCGTGTCTGGTAGAGGAGGGGTTAATTGAGCGATACTCTGCGTGTCTGGTAGGGGTGGGGTTAATGGAGCGATGCTCTGCGTGTCTGGTAGGGGAGGGGTTAATGGAGCGATGCTCTGCGTGTCTGGTAGGGGTGGGGTTAATGGAGCGATGCTCTGCGTGTCTGGTAGGGGAGGGGTTAATGGAGCGATGCTCTGCGTGTCTGGTAGGGGAGGGGTTAATGGAGCGATGCTCTGCGTGTCTGGTAGGGGTGGGGTTAATGGAGCGATGCTCTGCGTGTCTGGTAGGGGAGGGGTTAATGGAGCGATGCTCTGCGTGTCTGGTAGGGGAAGGGTTAATGGAACGATGCTCTGCGTGTCTGGTAGGGGTGGGGTTAATGGAGAGATGCTCTGCGTGTCTGGTAGGGGAGGGGTTAATGGAGAGATACTCTGCGTGTCTGGTAGGGAAGGGGTTAATGGAGCGATGATCTGCGTGTCTGGTAGGGGAGGGGTTAATGGAGCGATGCTCTGCGTGTCTGGTAGGGGAGGGGTTAATGGAGCGATGCTCGGCGTGTCTGGTAGGGGAGGGGTTAATGGAGCGATGCTCTGCGTGTCTCTGGCAGGGAGGGGTTAATGGAGCGATGCTCTGCGTGTCTGGTAGGGGAGGGGTTAATGGAGCGATGCTCTGCGTGTCTGGTAGAGGAGGGGTTAATGGAGCGATGCTCTGCGTGTCTGGTGGGGGGGTAAAGGAGCGATGCTCTGCGTGTCTGGTGGGGGGGTAATGGAGCGATGCTCTGCGTGTCTGGTAGAGGAGGGGTTAATTGAGCGATGCTCTGCGTGTCTGGTAGGGGAGGGGTTAATGGAGCGATGCTCTGCGTGTCTGGTAGGGGAGGGGTTAATGGAGCGATGCTCTGCGTGTCTCTGGTAGGGGGTTAATGGAGCGATGCTCTGCGTGTCTCTGGTAGGGGAGGGGTTAATGGAGCGATGCTCTGCGTGTATGGTAGGGGAGGGGTTAATGGAGCGATTCTCTGCGTGTCTGGTAGGGGAGGGGGTTAATGGAGCGATGCTCTGCGTGTCTCTGGTAGGGGAGGGGTTAATGGAGCGATGCTCTGCGTGTATGGTAGGGGAGGGGTTCATGGAGCGATGCTCTGCGTGTCGGGGAGGGGTTAATGGAGGGATGCTCTGCGTGTCTGGTGGGGGGGTTAATGGAGCGATGCTCTGCGTGTCTGGTAGGGGAGGGGGTTAATGGAACGATGCTCTGCGTGTCTGGTAGGGGAGGGGTTAATGGAGCGATGCTCTGCGTGTCTGGTAGGGGAGGGGTTAATGGAGCGATGCTCTGCGTGTCTGGTAGGGGAGGGGGTTAATGGAGCGATGCTCTGCGTGTCTCTGGCAGGGAGGGGTTAATGGAGCGATGCTCTGCGTGTCTGGTAGGGAAGGGGTTAAAGGAGTGATGCTCTGCGTGTCTGGTAGGGGAGGGGTTAATGGAGCGATGCTCTGCGTGTCTGGTAGGGGAGGGGTTAATGGAGAGATGCTCTGCGTGTCTGGTAGGGGAGGGGTTAATGGAGCGATGCTCTGCGTGTCTGGGTAGGGGAGGGGTTAATGGAGCGATGCTCTGCGTGTCTCTTGTAGGGGTTAATGGAGCGATGCTCTGCGTGTCTGGTAGGGGAGGCGTTAATGGAGCGATGCTCTGCGTGTCTGGTAGAGGAGGGGGTTAATGGAGCGATGCTCTGCGTGTCTGGTGGGGGCGGTAATGGAGCGATGCTCTGCGTGTCTGGTAGAGGAGGGGTTAATGGAGCGATGCTCTGCGTGTCTGGTGGGGGGGTAATGGAGCGATGGCTCTGCGTGTCTGGTAGGGGAGGGGTTAATTGAGCGATACTCTGCGTGTCTGGTAGGGGAGGGGTTAATGGAGCGATGCTCTGCGTGTCTGGTAGGGGAGGGGTTAATGGAGCGATGCTCTGCGTGTCTGGTAGGGGAGGGGTTAATGGAGCGATGCTCTGCGTGTCTCTAAAAGGGGAGGGGGTTAATGGAGCGATGCTCTGCGTGTCTCTGGTAGGGGAGGGGTTAATGGAGCGATGCTCTGCGTGTCTCGGGTAGGGGAGGGGTTAATGGAGCGATGCTCTGCGTGTCTGGTAGGGGAGGGGTTAATGGAGCGATGCTCTGCGTGTCTGGTAGGGGTAGGGGTTAATGGAGCGATGCTCTGCGTGTCTCTAAAAGGGGAGGGGTTAATGGAGCGATGCTCTGCGTGTCTCTGGTAGGGGAGGGGTTAATGGAGCGATGCTCTGCGTGTCTGGTAGGGGAGGGGTTAATGGAGCGATGCTCTGCGTGTATGGTAGGGGAGGGGTGTAATGGAGCGATGCTCTGCGTGTCTCTTGTAGGGGTTCATGGAGCGATGCTCTGCGTGTCGGGGAGGGGTTAATGGAGCGATGCTCTGCGTGTCTGGTAGGGGTTAATGGAGCGATGCTCTGCGTGTCTGGTAGGGGAGGGGTAATGGAGCGATGCTCTGCGTGTCTGGTAGAGGAGGGGTTAATGGAGCGATGCTCTGCGTGTCTGGTAGGGGAGGGGTTAATGGAACGATGCTCTGCGTGTCTGGTAGGGGAGGGGTTAATGGAGCGATGCTCTGCGTGTCTGGTAGGGGAGGGGGTTAATGGAGCGATGCTCTGCGTGTCTGGTAGGGGGAGGGGTTAATGGAGCGATGCTCTGCGTGTCTGGTGGGGGCGGTAATGGAGCGATGCTCTGCGTGTCTGGTAGAGGAGGGGTTAATGGAGCGATGCTCTGCGTGTCTGGTGGGGGGGTAATGGAGCGATGCTCTGCGTGTCTGGTAGGGGGAGGGGGTTAATTGAGCGATACTCTGCGTGTCTGGTAGGGGAGGGGGTTAATGGAGCGATGCTCTGCGTGTCTGGTAGGGGAGGGGTTAATGGAGCGATGCTCTGCGTGTCTGGTAGGGGAGGGGTTAATGGAGCGATGCTCTGCGTGTCTCTAAAAGGGGAGGGGTTAATGGAGCGATGCTCTGCGTGTCTCTGGTAGGGGAGGGGTTAATGGAGCGATGCTCTGCGTGTCTCTGGTAGGGGAGGGGTTAATGGAGCGATGCTCTGCGTGTCTGGGTAGGGGAGGGGGTTAATGGAGCGATGCTCTGCGTGTCTGGTAGGGTAGGGGTTAATGGAGCGATGCTCTGCGTGTCTCTAAAAGGGGAGGGGTTAATGGAGCGATGCTCTGCGTGTCTCTGGTAGGGGAGGGGTTAATGGAGCGATGCTCTGCGTGTCTGGGTAGGGGAGGGGTTAATGGAGCGATGCTCTGCGTGTATGGTAGGGGAGGGGTTAATGGAGCGATGCTCTGCGTGTCTCTTGTAGGGGTTCATGGAGCGATGCTCTGCGTGTCGGGGAGGGGTTAATGGAGCGATGCTCTGCGTGTCTGGTAGGGGGTTAATGGAGCGATGCTCTGCGTGTCTGGTAGGGGAGGGGTAATGGAGCGATGCTCTGCGTGTCTGGTAGAGGAGGGGTTAATGGAGCGATGCTCTGCGTGTCTGGTAGGGGAGGGTTAATGGAACGATGCTCTGCGTGTCTGGTAGGGGAGGGGTTAATGGAGCGATGCTCTGCGTGTCTGGTAGGGGAGGGGTTAATGGAGCGATGCTCTGCGTGTCTGGTAGGGGAGGGGTTAATGGAGCGATGCTCTGCGTGTCTGGTAGGGGAGGGGGTTAATGGAGCGATGCTCTGCGTGTCTGGTAGGGGAGGGGTTAATGGAGAGATGCTCTGCGTGTCTGGTAGGGGAGGGGGTTAATGGAGCGATGCTCTGCGTGTCTGGTAGGGGTGGGGTTAATGGAGCGATGCTCTGCGTGTCTGGTAGGGGGAGGGGTTAAAGGGAGCGATGCTCTGCGTGTCTCTGGTAGAGGAGGGGTTAATGGAGCGATGCTCTGCGTGTCTGGTAGGGGAGGGGTTAATGGAGCGATGCTCTGCGTGTCTGGTAGGGTAGGGGTTAATGGAGCGATGCTCTGCGTGTCTCTGGTAGGGGTTAATGGAGCGATGCTCTGCGTGTCTCTGGTAGGGGAGGGGTTAATGGAGCGATGCTCTGCGTGCTCTGGTAGGGGAGGGGTTATTGGAGCGATGCTCTGCGTGTCTGGTAGGGGAGGGGTTAATGGAGAGATGCTCTGCGTGTCTGGTAGAGGAGGGGTTAATTGAGCGATACTCTGCGTGTCTGGTAGGGGAGGGGTTAATGGAACGATGCTCTGCGTGTCTGGTAGGGGAGGGGTTAATGGAGCGATGCTCTGCGTGTCTGGTAGGGGGTGGGGGTTAATGGAGCGATGCTCTGCGTGTCTGGTAGGGGAGGGGTTAATGGAGCGATGCTCTGCGTGGTCTGGTAGGGGAGGGGTTAATGGAGCGATGCTCTGCGTGTCTGGTAGGGGAGGGGTTAATGGAACGATGCTCTGCGTGTCTGGTAGGGGGTTAATGGAGAGATGCTCTGCGTGTCTGGTAGGGAAGGGGTTAAAGGAGTGATGCTCTGCGTGTCTGGTAGGGGAGGGGTTAATGGAGCGATGCTCTGCGTGTCTGGTAGGGGAGGGGTTAAAGGAGCGATGCTCTGCGTGTCTCTGGCAGGGGAGGGGTTAATGGAGCGATGCTCTGCGTGTATGGTAGGGGAGGGGTTAATGGAGCGATGCTCTGCGTGTCTCTGGCAGGGGAGGGGTTAATGGAGCGATGCTCTGCGTGTCTGGTAGGGGAGGGGTTTAAAGGAGCGATGCTCTGCGTGTCTCTGGCAGGGGAGGGGTTAATGGAGCGATGCTCTGCGTGTATGGTAGGGGAGGGGTTAATGGAGCGATGCTCTGCGTGTCTCTGGCAGGGGAGGGGTTAATGGAGCGATGCTCTGCGTGTCTGGTAGGGGTAGGGGTTAATGGAGTGATGCTCTGCGTGTCTCTGGTAGGGGAGGGGTTAATGGAGCGATGCTCTGCGTGTCTGGTAGGGGAGGGGTTAATGGAGCGATGCTCTGCGTGTCTGGTAGGGGGAGGGGTTAATGGAGCGATGCTCTGCGTGTCTGGTAGGGGTTAATGGAGAGATGCTCTGCGTGTCTGGTAGGGTAGGGGTTAATGGAGCGATGCTCTGCGTGTCTGGTAGGGTAGGGGTTAATGGAGCGATGCTCTGCGTGTCTCGGGAGGGGTTAATGGAGCGATGCTCTGCGTGTCTGGTAGGGGAGGGGTTAATGGAGCGATGCTCTGCGTGTCTGGTGGGGGGGTAAAGGAGCGATGCTCTGCGTGGTCTGGTAGGGGGAGGGGTTAATGGAACGATGCTCTGCGTGTCTGGTAGGGGAGGGGGTTAATGGAGCGATGCTCTGCGTGTCTGGTAGGGGGAGGGGTTAATGGAGCGATGCTCTGCGTGTCTGGTAGGGGAGGGGTTAATGGAGCGATGCTCTGCGTGTCTGGTAGGGGTTAATGGAGAGATGCTCTGCGTGTCTGGTAGGGAAGGGGTTAATGGGAACGATGCTCTGCGTGTCTGGTAGAGGAGGGGTTAATGGAGTGATGCTCTGCGTGTCTGGTAGGGAAGGGGTTAAAGGAGCGATGCTCTGCGTGTCTGGTAGGGGAGGGGTTAATGGAGAGATGCTCTGCGTGTCTGGTAGGGGAGGGGTTAATGGAGCGATGCTCTGCGTGTCTGGCAGGGGAGGGGTTAATGGAACGATGCTCTGCGTGTCTGGTAGGGGGTTAATGTAGCGATGCTCTGCGTGTCTGGTAGGGGGAGGGGTTAATGGAGCGAGTGCTCTGCGTGTCTGGTAGGGGAGGGGTTAATGGAGCGATGCTCTGCGTGTCTGGTAGGGAAGGGGTTAAAGGAGCGATGCTCTGCGTGTCTGGTAGGGGAGGGGGTTAATGGAGCGATGCTCTGCGTGTCTGGTAGGGGTTAATGGAGCGATGCTCTGCGTGTCTGGTAGGGGTGGGGTTAATGGAACGATGCTCTGCGTGTCTGGTAGGGGAGGGGTTAATGGGAGCGATGCTCTGCGTGTCTGGTAGGGGAGGGGGTTAAAGGAGCGATGCTCTGCGTGTCTGGGTAGGGGAGGGGTTAATGGAGCAATGCTCTGCTTGTCTGGTAGGGGTGGGGTTAATGGAGCGATGCTCTGCGTGTCTGGTAGGGGAGGGGTTAATGGAGCGGTGCTCTGCGTGTCTGGTAGGGGAGGGGTTAATTGAGCGATGCTCTGCGTGTCTGGTAGGGGAGGGGTTAATGGAGCGATGCTCTGCGTGTCTGGTAGGGGGAGGGGTTATTGGAGTGATGCTCTGCGTGTCTGGTAGGGGGAGGGGTTAATGGAGCGATTCTCTGCGTGTCTGGTAGGGGAGGGGTTAATGGAGCGATGTTCTGCGTGTCTGGTAGGGGTTAATGGAGAGATGCTCTGCGTGTCTGGTAGGGGAGGGGTTAATGGAGCGATGCTCTGCGTGTCTGGTAGGGTAGGGGTTAATGGAGCGATGCTCTGCGTGTCTGGTAGGGGAGGGGTTAATGGAGAGATGCTCTGCGTGTCTGGTAGGGGAGGGGTTATTGGAGCGATGCTCGGTGTGTCTGGTAGGGGAGGGGGTTAATGGGAGCGATGCTCTGCGTGTCTGGTAGGGGAGGGGTTAATGGAGAGATGCTCTGAGTGTCTGGTAGGGGAGGGGGTTAATGGAGTGATGCTCTGCGTGTCTGGTAAGGGTTAATGGAGAGATGCTCTGCGTGTCTGGTAGGGGAGGGGGTTAAAGGAGCGATGCTCTGCGTGTCTGGTAGGGGGAGGGGTTAATGGAGAGATGCTCTGCATGGTCTGGTAGGGGAGGGGGTTATTGGAGCGATGCTCTGCGTGTCTGGTAGGGGAGGGGTTTAAAGGAGCGATGCTCTGAGTGTCTGGTAGGGGGAGGGGTTAATGGAGTGATGCTCTGCGTGTCTCGGGGAGGGGTTAATGGAGAGATGCTCTGAGTGTCTGGTAGGGGAGGGGTTAATGGAGCGATGCTCTGCGTGTCTGGTAGGGGAGGGGTTAATGGAGCGATGCTCTGCGTGTCTGGTAGGGGTAGGGGTTAATGGAGCAATGCTCTGCGTGTCTGGTAGGGTAGGGGGGTTAATGGAGCAATGCTCTGCGTGTCTCTGGGTAGGGGTTAATGGAGCGATGCTCTGCGTGTCTCTGGTAGGGGAGGGGGTTAATGGAGCGATGCTCTGCGTGTATGGTAGGGGAGGGGTTAATGGAGCGATGCTCTGCGTGTATGGTAGGGGAGGGGGTTAATGGAGCGATGCTCTGCGTGTCTGGTAGAGTAGGGGTTAATGGAGCGATGCTCTGCGTGTCTGGTAGAGTAGGGGTTAATGGAGCGATGCTCTGCGTGTCTGGTAGGGTAGGGGTTAATGGAGCGATGCTCTGCATGTCTGGTAGGGGAGGGGTTAATGGAGCGATGCTCTATGTGCCTGGTAGGGAGGGGTTAATGGAGCGATGCTCTGCGTGTCTGGTAGGGTAGGGGTTAATGGAGCGATGCTCTGCGTGTCTCGGGGAGGGGGTTAATGGAACGATGCTCTGGGGTGTCTGGTAGGGGAGGGGGTTAATGGAGCGATGCTCTGCGTGTCTCTTGTAGGGGTTAATGGAGCGATGCTCTGCGTGTCTGGTAGGGGAGGGGTTAATGGAGCGATGCTCTGCGTGTCTGGTAGGGGAGGGGTTAATGGAGCGATGCTCTGCGTGTCTCTTGTAGGCGTAAATGGAGTGATGCTCTGCGTGTCTGGTAGGGGGAGGTCTTAATGGAGAGATGCTCTGCGTGTCTGGTAGGGGTTAATTGAGCGATGCTCTGCGTGTCTGGTAGGGGTAGGGGGTTAATGGAGCGATGCTCTGCGTGTCTGGTAGGGGAGGGGTTAATGGAACGATGCTCTGCGTGTCTGGTAGGGGGTTAATGGAGCGATGCTCTGCGTGTCTGGTAGGGGAGGGGTTAATGGAACGATGCTCTGCGTGTCTGGTAGGGGAGGGGTTAATGGAGCGATGC